>NW_025765507.1:0-153657 GCF_003918875.1 Haliotis rubra
CGCATTGCACCCATAACAAGGAATCAAACCCCGACCTTTATAGTGACATGCACCAGGCCACTACACCAAAACGTGCAGGGTAATGCTAAATATTTCCAAACTTTCTGTCTTTGTTGCAGTATACATTCACCCAGAAGCTATTGACATTATCAACGAACACAACGTCTCCCAGCCTCTGTTTATGTACCTGCCCTATCAGAATGTGCATGCTCCGATTGAGGGTGAAGTCTTCTGTCAACTAGTTTCTCTAGGAGAACTTTGCATCTGCTCTCTCTATATTAATTCGTGTTTTAATGGAAATGGGTTTGGTACTAGATTACACAAGGTCAACGCCACTTCTGAGAGGAATGGAATCAGGAGGTTCTGGGATTAGACATGCAGACTAGAGAGTGCAGTTGTTTTCAGGATTGAATGATGTGATGTACTAGCCTAAATGCATTTGGACTGCATAATGTATTTAGCAATTGTGAAAATGTTCTTGATGACGATTTGTCTCTACTCAACACTTTCATATACTGTAAATGTTATCTCACGGGGGCAAATATCAGCACAAATCACCAGATATGTCAGTTGCTGCGATTTTCATATGTCATGCAGATTCACTTTTAATTCGCCAATCGTATTATTTTCAGGTTCCTGAAAAGTACTACAACATGTATCCTAATGTGATGAACAGAAGGCCGCAGGACATATTCAGGTACAGTTTGTTCTCACTTCTCACGTTCCTCCGAAACTTCACCATTCCAACTCGAGCTGTGGATCGAGCTGCAGTCGATGGCCCGTCGCCAGGCCGTCTCACACCAAATGACGTTAACAATTAGACTAGTTCCGTGTTATCATACCTTTAGCCTGAAACTGCTGAGGGCTTGCCACCACGGAGTTAATTTAATGTGCCAAAATGGGGAATCCATGTTAAAGAGTGAATATATTCAAACATGACACAATGCTTACATGCATGATTGTATGCTGATATGATATATTTTCAGGGATGGTTTCTGCCCTCGACGAAGCAGTTGGAAACGTTACACAGGCACTGAAAGAGAAGGGGTTGTTTGAAAACACACTCATTCTGTTTACAGCTGATGTAAGGAGAGTCGTCTTCATAATTTATAGACCGAAATGCTGAGAAAGTGTATACCATAATAGCAAAGGATTCATGAAAATCTCGTTTATGAGTACAAATATCCTGAATCATACATAATTCCTAACGGCCTTGGTTAAGATTGTTGATTGTGCAGCAAATTGAAAATTCAAAGAATCAATAAAATTCGTTAAACTGTTAACATGTGGAATAGTAATATCTGCATTCTGCATTATTCACCTTTGAGGAGTTTCATTTCACTTCAGAATGGCGGTCCTATCATTAGTTATGCTTGCAACTGGCCTCTGAGGAGGAGGGAAGCACTCAATCTGGGAGGGGGGCACCAGAGGGGCATCCTTCATGTACGGTGCTGGACTAAAGAAAACCAAGACAACTTACAATGGGTTCGTTGATGTCATGAGTATATTGTTGGACAAAGTAAAGAGAAGTAGAATGACAGTACATAAATAGTGACACACGGGGCGACTAATGTTCCTCTGTGCTGGAGATACCATGTTAACGAGACTGGTCAGTACAGATAGAAACACTCCGGTAATCACTGACTCATGTCATTACAGAATGATGCATGCTGTAGACTGGAAGCCTACCTTAGTGACAGCAGCAGGTGGAACGCCCGGTAATAAGCACAGAGATTTCATTTGGTTATTTTTTGTTATGTTTTTGCTGTTTTATACAATATTTAAACGCAGCACTATTCGAACCATTAATATTCGAGTCTACAACAGGCAAGAGAGTAGATATTATCATGAATATGCAACAACACAATAGCGATAGCAGTGTTGATAAGTTGTTGCAAAGACAAAATTCGTGTGACTTAAAATTTGCCCTTTACCAAAGACACAATTTTGTGAAATAACGAAATCATAATGAATAGGCAAGGAAATGTGAAGTTTGTCATACTATACTCTATTTACTTTTAGACGATATTACTTGAATGTCACGATTATCAACATCATTGTAGAGACGTCAATCGATGGTATAAGTCACTGGGAATCCATCAGGAATGGCCTTCCGTCGTCAAGGACCGAGTTTATATACAACCTTGACGACTTCGAACCTGCAGTGGAGGGCCATGCTGGAATACGGTATCAGGTTCCAAAGACTACTTTGTAATATCCGTCTTTAACCGAGTATACATCAAGACAAGACACGAACACCTAGACATTATCTCTGTGCCAATAAATTAAGATCTAAATTAAGAACTGAACTTTAACTATGGGAATTCTTTACATAATGTTGAATAACATTTCTAAAATGAATAATATAAATTATGCTCAACGAAGAGTGCAGGTGTAAAGAACTGAAACTTGTTGTTCACAGGGTTGGAGACTACAAGCTGATAATGGGCTACCCAGGTGGACCTGATGGTTGGCACAAGCCTATGAACGGAACAGAAAGGGAATTTTATGAGACCATTGTATATTTTAAAGGCGATAGTCCAGTGCAGCTCTACAATATACGTGGTAGGTGCCGAAAATATTTATTTACGCAAATAGGTTTGCTAAAATGATTGTTACGTTACGAGCAGAATTCACCTTGATCGATATTGATAGACATTGATAAGGAAACATGTTGTTTTAAAACACGTCAGTGTCAACCCTTCTCCATTAACAGAGGATCCTACTGAGCATAACGACCTGGCAGCACAGATGCCGGACATTGTTGACAAACTAAGAGCCCGGATAGAGGACTACCGGAAGCAGATGGTTCCCGCCCTCTACCCTCCTCCTGATCCTGCATCTAACCCTAAAAACTTCGGAAACGTCTGGAGCCCCGGATGGTGTTGACCTTTAGATTAACTTGTGTCTAATAATATCAATAATATTCCATTGCCATTGAAATAGAGTGGCCTGTTAAAATACCGCCTGAATGAAGTTAGTATCGCTGAAATACTAGGTGACAGTGCTATGAATTTATTTGTGTTTGTCTCATATGAGAAATAAATAAGAGTTTGCTTTGAGTGTCCATGTTATATGATGCTATCATTGATCGCCATTTAATAAATGAAAATATGACGCTTAAAGTCGATTCATGAAGTTTTGACTATGTTGAAACTATAACCATCAAGATTATGGTTCTGGCCTTAACGTGATAAACTGTGGCACCGTGGGCCATTTCGCTCAGACCACTACGGGCCATCTCTCCATACACCACCATTCAGGTCGTGAGTATGATAAATGATGTCATTATATTATTCTTCCTGGACACGGTTTACCACGTATAGTCAATTTGTGAAGCTAATTTTGTTTTATTGTCCAGAGATATTCTGTGATATAAAGGGTTATACTCGATTTCGACAAGACACTAGATATACACACGTGGACCTGCACGTGGTCGTACGGCACAAGGCATCACTTTGTCACTGATGGGTTAAATTTGCAAGTGATTTCACAAGTCTACCTTAAGACATGTTGAAAACTTCACTGAGGCCTTGACTCTTGAATATTTTTGAGCAAGAGTCACATGGCACTCTAGAAAGCCATGATAAGAGAAAGGTAGGGTCGATATTTTAGTATATTCCATGCTGTTTTGAGATCGGATATGCATTTCGTCTTCCTTAGTATTTAAAGGTGACAGGTATTGAACCTATAACTTGTAGAAATATTTTTTAAAAACAGATGTTAAATTTCAAAAACACACACAATTAATGACACAACTTCTGAAACGGTAGTGATTAAAATTATTTTTGCCATATAGCCGCAATATTGCTGAGTGCGGCGTAAAACTTAACTCATTCACTCACTAAGATTATTAGCTCTTGCATTTTTAAGACAAATAAATCACCTTTTCAAACAGCTTCGGAAATGTGTAATATACTGCTATATGGAGGCGTGTTGCAAACACTAAAAATATGACTCAGTATTTGAGGTACATCATTTCGGTTAGAGTTATTGCATGCGTCATGGGTCGTCATGGGTACAGGGTCATTCGTAGTGTTAACGTCTATTCTTTTTAAAGTATGCCATAGCCAAACCAAACGAGCGAGGTGGATGTTGGTAACACAATCAGTACATCTATAGTTCCTGACGTGTGGGAGATTGCTACATAAAGCTTTATGTGTGAAACACTCAGTGAAGAAGAACGTCACACAGGAAATTTGGGAGTTCATCGTCATTTTCAGCCCATTAAGAAGACAGATAACTGAAATCGCTAGGAATCTCTGAGAACAGATCTACTCACACACTTCCATATAAGGAAAGGTCCAGTCAACATAATATGTTACTATTCTTCACACAAGTAGCACCTGGCACTTCACGGAGTCTATAACAAACTTGGGAAGAGTGGTGGTGTGTTGTCCTGTACATAGAGCTCAGGTCACAAATCAGTTGAAGGTAAGCAACGTTGAGTGCGGAGATGCATGGCCGTGTTTGGCAGCTTGACTCCTGAAAGTTTCTAGGACTTCAGCCCTGCCCACAACAAAGCACATGTGGTAGATGTGGTCTCACCTGAGTCATGTGAGTTTGTTCAAAATTGCCTCTGTTCACCAAGCAGTAAATGGGTACCCGGTGAGATGAGTCATGCGACTATTAACCTTCTGGGGCCATATGGGCAGCTTGGGTTATCCTGGGTTATCGGCGCTTCTGGGCAGCGACTAACAAATGACATCAAACTTGGGAAGAGCATAAAAATAGAATAGACACGTTCTTTTTGTGTGCACTAGTGATGATGGATGATCCAGCCCTGGGAATTCTTGAAGAGATCAATCAAATTTGTTTTGACATAACCTCACGCCAAAACTGACGCACACGTAGTATATGCAGTGTATCCAGCCCTAGGCAAATGCCTTCTTTTCGAAATATATCTCTTGGTCTCAAATGTAGACTGGGTTGCATGCTGACCAAGGGACTGAGAATGAAAGTCGAGTGCACCCACATATATTAGCAGGGAGCATAATGTAGTGCTCTAAACATGCAAAATGGCTGTGATTTGTGACATATGCGGGCCATTGAGACGTTTGAAGGTAAAATGGGTCTCAAATTCAAGATTAAATTCTACATTTACCAACAAGCGCACATGTATATTGAGGGGCGGTTGGGTGGCCTGGTGGTTAATGCTTTCACTCGCCACGCCGAAGTTCCTGGTTCGATTCCCCGAATACGTACAATGTGTGAAGTCCATTTCTGGTGTCCCCGGCCGTAATATTGCTGGAATATTGCTAAAAGCGGCGTAAACTAAACTCACTCACTCACATGTATATTGCACATCACCTACATGGGTCACTTACATCTCATGAAAATACGGGTTTGAACTGTTCGTAAACAACCCATGCAAGAGGCGACTGTCGGGATCAGATATATGGCTCAGAGACACTGATGAGTGAGTGAGTTAATATTTAACGTCACATCGGCAATATTTCAGCCATATCGTGACGAGAACATTTGATATTGAAACGAAATATATCTATATCATAAAAACCCGCCGACGAAGGACAGTAAAACAACTAGAATATCACAGTTAGACATGTAAAACTAGTAATTAAATCTAAAATATTTGAACTATAGGTGACAACACAATATAAAAATAGGCTATATATCGCCAACAGCTGAAGGTAGATCACCATACTAGAGACCATGGGGACTTACAGTCCATTTGCTTCCTGAATGGACCCTAGCTGGATTTACACCATCCCTTCAGCTATTAGCAATTTGAGAAAATCTAGCCACAAATTAAACGAACAGATATTCTACGATTAAAATGGTAGTAGGTTTAAATCCACTTCGAATGTATTGGGACTTACGTACCCTCTCAGGAGGACAATAATTTGAGACACTGATGAGTGTCAGTGAGTTAATATTTAGCGTCACATCGCCAGTTGTAAATGGGAGACGGAGACATACAGTAGTGAACAAGCTCCAGTACAGATGGCTAGTGCCAGTGAAATCAGAGCATGAGGCCATCGTGCTACTGTTGACTGTGGAGAGTGCACCAGGAACACCTTGATGTCTAATCCTGTTTTCGTGTACGTTCATTACGGCGTTAAGCCAGATTTATCCACCAGCAACACAAATAGTTCTAGATGGGTATGTTTGGGACATACACTAACACATGTGAAGATATTTTTGCTTACTATAGTGTGCAAAAGCTATGGAGGAGACGTACATTCTTGTGATCCGTCAGCTAAATATGACTATTTAAGGATTGAAGTTCTTTTTGTTGATGTTCGTCAGCTGATGAAGAAAGTGCCTAACCTGAGCTTATTGTAAGTATTCATGTTATACGCCTGCTATATACTTCACGTCTGCAGCAAAGCGTGTCTGCACGTGTTATTTTGTATGTGACGAGGTTTTATGTCACAATTGTTGCATATTTCCGTTATCTGACAGGAATGTGCGTCATTGTAGGTACATTCCGTGGCTCATTGCCAGTAAATGACGTTTGAAAATATCCTGTAAGTTCACTAACATTTGTTTCATGTGTTAAAACTTAGCACTTTCACTGATAAAGCTTGCAAAATGTGGTGTTGACGCATACCAGTACATGAAGGTCAAGCAGATATAGAAACGCTTTATCACTCTCATTCTAGTCTAGACATTGGAACGTTTTCTTAAAAGTAGGTACTGACAAAGGTTCACATTTGTGATTACCAAGCAAGCGTGATGGAGGCTCAACAGTTCCTTGCTGTGTTCCTAGTTTCAATATCCCTGACATCAGCACAACGTCCAAATATCGTGTTCATTGTGGCAGATGACCTGGGTGAGTGTAGATTTTACAGGCAGTAAGAAAGTCGATATCAAGTTAACTAGTGTTCAGTTTATATGTTTCTATTATTTAATCCTTATGTATATATAATAATAATGGTGGTGTATAGTCTACATATCCGACCATTAAGGGAACTCTTTGTGTTTATACAGGCTGGAATGATGTTGGTTTCCGGAATCCTGAAGACCCCAAACATCGACAAACTGGCCACAGAAGGAATCATCTTCGAGAATGCATATGTCCAGCCTCTGTGCACCCCGTAAAGTTGTTTATATGATATTGCAACCAAATTTCAAGAAAGCATAAGAGACGACACCAATTGCATCAGTACTTGCATTACATAACATATCACGCACTTAAAGATCTTATACATCCGTTAATGCAAACTTGTTCACTATATGGCTGGAATAATGCCGATGTGACGTAAAACCCAACCCCTCAACTCAACTCAACTCAACTCAACTACTACTTCTCACACATACTTTTCAGGATAGTTACACATGATATTAATTTACAGTTCATATATTTTCTTTATTCTAAAAGGGGCGGTGGTGTAGCCTAATGGTTAAAGCGTTGGCTCGTCACGCCGAAGACCCAGGTTCGATCCCCACATGGACACAATGTGTTAAGCCCATTTCTGGTGTCCCCGCCGTGATATTGCTGGAATATTGCTAAAAGCGCGTAAAACTAAACTCAGTCAGTCAGTCTTTCTTCTCCGCCTTGGCAATTGGTTAGGCCACAAGTTGACCTAGCATTAACCACATTTAAAAAACAGAAACAAATGAATTACAGTATAAACAAGAATTTAGTCAATTAAGAAATAAATATAAAACATATAAATACTTATTTACAGATGGGTCCGGTGGGGGTAGCTTGTGCCCTCAGTGGTTAAAGCGTTGGCTCGTCACGCCGAAGACGCCGCTCTTAGATTCGATAAACACCGTACATGGGCACAATGTGTTAAGCCCATTTCTGCCTTCAGACCATTTAAAACCGTTCTTGTAAGCATCCACTTTTAACAGAGATTATTGAATTGTATACTGAACTTGCTACTGGTCAATGCGACATCGTCTTTTGTTGGTTACCCAGCCATGTTGGCATTTCTGGGAACACAATGGCTGATCCTACTGCTAAGGCAGCACTCAACAAATCTGTGAGACCACTTCTTATCCCATACTCTGATTGCAAAGCTAGCATTAGAACCTACATCCGTGATCTGATGCAGAAGAAGTGGGATACCCAGGTATGTACTAATACATTACATGCAATATAACCTTATATTGGTTACACCTACTTGGGTTGTCAGTCCAGATTTGAAGAGGTCATTTATGCGACGATGTCGCATTGGCCATACTAGATATACTCACGAATAGTTATTGAAAGGCGAAGAGCCTCCGTTTTGTATCCTTGGTGATGAAAGGATCACAATCAAGCATGTCTTGCTTGACTGCATCGAATATTCCATCACAAGGGATAACTATTTCAAAGTAAAAACTATGAAGGATCTTTTTAATAATGTCAGTTCTCATTTAATTATTGCATTTTTAAAAAAAATAGATTTGTTAAATGATTTGTAAATAGATAAATGGTATTTTAAACGTGGTAGTATAAATTAGCAACTGTGATTGTTAGTGGCTGTATCCTCGAAGGGGGTTGAAGTAGCGTAAAAGTATTGTCCTCCTGAGAGGATACGTAAGTCCCAAAACTTTCAAAGTTAAAGTTATGCTTACCTGATTTTTAAACGTAGTATATTTGTTCTTTTAAAATTCGGCTAAACTCTTCCTACAATCGCCAGCGGCTGGAGGGATGGTGTAAATCCAACTAGGGTCCATGCAGGTAGCAAAGGTACTCTAAGTCCCCATGGTCCCTAGTATGGTGATCTACCTTCAGTTGTTGGCGATCTATAGCCTGTTTTTATATTGTGTTGTCTCCTATAGTTAGAATGTTTTAGACTTAATTACTAGTTTTTCATGTATATATGTCATCTTCTCGTTGTTTTACTGTCCTTCGTCAGCAGGTTTTATAATATCTATATATATTCTATTTCAATGTCAAATGTTCTCGTCACGATATGGCTGAGATATTGCCGATGTGACTTTAAATAATAACTCAATCACTCACTCACTCATTCTCAGTAATAGTAATATACCACTGACCATTCAGAATGGAGGCGCGCTCGAAGCATGCGCAAACAACTGGCCTTTGAGAGGAGGCAAACACACTATCTGGGGAGGGCACGAGGGGCATATCCTTCATGCATGGCGCTGGACTCCAGAAGACGAGGACAACATACGATGGGTAACAACATAGAATACAGTCAGGCCAATTTCAAACATCCTAATTTTGTAAGCGTTCCATTTATAATCATATGATTTGTAGGTTAGCATGTTTCATAGACATGTGGTTAGTCCGTAAATCTCGCACAGCGCATAGCATCTGAAACAAATCATGTTCCTGTCAACATAACCTAGCTTTTATCATTACACAATTGTTACAATTTTATTGCATTTTAAGATTTTGTTTTTGCAAATCACAGCTTTAATATATTATCAATTTAACTCTCCTTACTTTTTTAAATCATTAACCAAAACAAATTCAAGTCTTTCAGTCAATGGTAGACTGACTGACTCACTGACTGAGTTTGGTTTTACACCAGTTAGCAACATTCCAGCAACATCACGGCGGGGACACCAGAAATGGGCTTCACACATTGTACCCATGTGGGAAGTCAATGGTAGACAGATTTGGGCATGTGGATTCTATTTATGTATAAGTAACACAGCTTCTATCAATAAACAGGATGATCCACGCTGTAGACTGGAAGCCAACTTTAGTATCAGCTGCTGGGGAACACCAGGTAAGGAGATTCGCAATTTCCTTAAATTTAGTCACAATTACAATCATAAACGATTATTTTATGAGCACTGAGAATATAATTATTTTGAATTTAGAACAGTTCCGAATAAGTAATACTAGGTTAAGGACAACAAAGTGTTGTTAAAACAATTCTTTCTATACTATAGAAACTACGATTGATGGAATGAGTCACTGGGATTCTATTCGAAATGGCCTTCCCTCATCAAGGACTGAGTTCATCTACAACATCGACGACATGGAAGTTCCCGTCGAAGGGCATGCTGGACTAAGGTATTTCACAAATTATTTTTAAGATCACTTGCAATCAGTTGCTACAATTATCTCTACCGATGCGTTACTTGCCTGATAAATGGCCTATTCCAGAGGCAATATAACATGTCACTTCTCTCTACTGATTCCTGGGCCCCGTTTCACAAAGCTCTCGTAAGCCCTAAGATCTCGTAACTTTTCTCGTAGCATTCGTACCTCCTCTGTTATAAGAGGTACGAATGCTACTAGAAAAGTTACGAGATCTTATGTTAATAAGTTTCTGCCCTGGATGAATTTTGGAGGTACGAATGCTACGAAAAAAGTTACGAGATCTTAGGCTTACGAGAGCTTTGCGAAACGGTCTTAAATGTAGTGAAATATGCATTTGATGTGCATTTGCTGTGTCTCCTGTGTTTCAGATTAGGAGACTATAAGCTGTTGCTGGGATACCCAGGAGCTGCTGACGGCTGGCACAGACCAATGAACACAACCCAGTATGAAACATATGAACAGATAGTTTACCTCAAAGGCGATAAACCAGTCCATCTATTCAACATTCGAGGTGCGCAATTAACATACACGCTTCATGTGTTTCCCTAGTTGCTGAATATTCAGCACCTATATGTAATGTTTGTAATACTACAAAACAACTTACCGTGTGTTTGAATTTGACCGGTGATATAATTTTCAACCCACAGTTGTATTCAAATGAACCCACTCATACTGGTCCAAGAGATGCTTTGTCAAAAGATTTTAGCATTTAACATCTTATATAATAATTGATTCAGATCCCAGAGCAGATTCAGATCAAACAGCAGATAAACACAGGTTGTTCTTAAAATCCCCACTCTTCTCCCAGATGTTAACTAACAACCTCATTTCACACTTAGAGGATCCAACTGAGCACCACGACCTTGCAGAGAAGATGCCGGACATGGTGGCGAAGTTGCGTGCCCGGCTTGAGGAATACAGAAAGACGATGGTGCCAGCCAATTTCCCCGATCCAGATAATTCATTTAACCCCAAAAACTTTGGAGACGCTTGGACCCCAGGATGGTGCTAATCAGTTGCACATTTGTCAATAAATGTATCACTGAACGATGATATGTTGCATGCTCATGATAAAGGGCAATTTGCTTTACATTAACATAATAATAGTAATGTTCACGTTTATATGACGCCTAAAATCTAAACGTTACTGAAAGGCGCAGATCACTGGCTCTTTGAAACAGCAAACTCTTTATGCTTGAATGTCAGAAAGTCAGTGATTTGCTGTATGTGATCTGGAAGTTCATTCCAGCGGACTTGGGCCTACCTCACCAAAGGATGACGTTCGAAGTTTTTCTGCACAGTTAGTTGCTGAGAGAAAGCGGATAAGCATTCTCCATAGCCGATTCTTTGTAATGGGGTTTTAGGGATAACATGGAACTTGATGTTTGAGGGCAACAAATACGAACATCAGACGTTTGTACACAATTCTCTGTTGGATTGAAATCAGGTGCAATTGTCGTATGATATAAACAAAGGTTTACTGCGTGATGTGAACTATTTACGTGCCCTGCTCCTACTTACATTTTGACAATTCCAGCGAGACTAAAACCCGACGGAACCGATCAAATACTGACAATTTTGAAGGATGCAGGCGATTGCACGGACGCAAAGCTAATTTAACAGGATGTGCACTATGTTTCTTCGCACTGGGAAGACTAAATTTTTTATCGATTTTATATTGTCTTTTACTGATGCTTGTAGGTGTCCCAGTGGTAAGTGTGAAGTATGCATAATGGTTCATCATACCCACAATGTATCAGTGGTAGTGTAGGTACTGAAAACACGGACAGTATGCACCCAGATTCTTGAAATCTGTTCTGGTTCACCTTGCAGTTTCAGTACACATTCAGACCTCTGTTGAGAATTGGTACAGGCTGATTTAGGCACCACGGCTTAGGCTTGCTCGGGTAATATATACACTGAATACTAGTTGTTAACGGTAAACATGTGTGTCTCATGCAAAACAACTTACCCACATATTTCTTTGTCTGTTTAAAGACGCCGAGTGAATCGCCACATTCCTGGTAATCGTTAAAGTATATGTTATGTACCTTTCATTCAAAACCGTACTCTTCTACCTGGAATTCATCCAAATGCAATTATCATTCTGAATTTACATTTGTGATTCGTGCGGAAAGCTGTTTTAATTCTTACCTCAGTTATTAAAAAAGCTAACAATATTTCGATTTAATGATTTCCAATTTGATTAATATACCCTATTACTCATCCATAAAGCCCTATAGTGAGATGAGCACAGTTGATAACGACAGATACATGTATTCCCAACCGAAGACGGTGTATTCTTGCAACATTTACACTGCGGGAAAATCTGGACAGTTTCCTGTGCATTATAAGGTTGTTGTAAGATCACCGACGTGCGATATGGATACAACCTGTTAGCAAGTGTATCGGTAAACAAGACAGATGTCGATATAGGTTAAGGACTCGATGGGGGATCTGGCCAACATGGCATTCTGACCTATGGACTGTATAGTATGACTTTAAAGTCCATGTTCCCTTGCGAAAGGCTGCACATGTCTGCAATAAAATACTCAGCATACTTTCGTTATCTGACAGGAATGTATAGACGAGCCGTTGTTAACATGTCATGGCTCATTGTTCATATAACATGTTCTTACACTGTGAAATAGACTCTTGCTCTAAATTATGCGATCGCACATTTGCTGAAATAAATGATCGATAAAGGGTGTTAGAACCTACACCGAAACGTCGAGTCGCTCTCAGCAATAAAGGAGTTGTTCATCCATATGTTGTTATCCTTCCCTACTGCTCCAACTTCTAAATTCCTCTCAAAGAAGTTATGGTGAAAGGAAGGTCGTTTTCTCAATTTATCGACCGAAATACTGAGAATATATATACTGTATACACTCATAACAAATGAGTATGTATTTACTAATACATACATTCTGGATGATGCGAATTCCTGGAGTTTTCCGCTGTTTATTTCTTTGAAAAGCTGAATTCTATTATCAGTGACGACTCATTAAACCGTGGAACAATAAATTCTGTCCACTGAGCTGTTTCATATCACGTACGAATGGCAGTCGTATTGGTTATGTTAGTAGCTGGCATTAGAGCGAAGGGAAGCACACAATGTAGGGGATGGGGATGGGGCACGAACTGGACATACTTCAGTTATGGTACTGGACGGAAAGAAGGCAAGACAACGTACAATGGCTTCGTAGACGCCTTGAATGTCTTGATGGACATTGCATAGTCTAACATAGTTCTACATTGAATAAATAGTAATAAAACTGAAGCTGCTTGTTCAAGCTGATGATGGGTTACCCTGGAGGACCTGATGGTTAGCACAGGCCACGAACTGGACACTGAACTGAAAGCATATTGTGATGATGATAGCCCAAGTAAATCTATACGGTATAAGTGGTGGGTGCAGGAACAATACCAACAATATTTTGCAAACAGTGTGTGAAGTGAAATCAATTTGTACATTCTATGTAAAGAAATCTATGTTTTAAAACACACCAGCCACATGCACACGCGTACGCACGCAGATATATTAAAACACCCCAGTGCCAAGTTACTGCCAACCCTTCTCCATCAACAGCCTATGAACGGGACAGGAAGGACATTTACCATACAATGGATAGCGTTCTCGGCAGGATAAAGCCAACGGATATTTTCGGTATCCTTTTGGATCTAATGCGGAAATCGATGCCAATTAGAGGTTATATGTAACTTCAGGGACTGCTTTCACAGTGTACACAAACATGGCGTCACGCTCCTCTGTCGTGTCCGGATTGACGACCATGGTTACGGTACTGTCAGTGCCTTGATCCAAGGAAATTCATGTCTGGAAATGATGGCTGTGGAGATTACGAAGGGAGGATAGAAATTCATATGCATACGAAGACACTAAGACCAGTTGCCCGACCGACTGTCAGTGTTGGCGAGCAAACGGCACAGGAATCCAGGTTTCGCAAATGTCACGTGAACATTAAAGTGTATTAGTTGTTCGAAAGGTTATTTGAAGGGTTCTGAATTTCCACACGGGTTTGTTGTTATGTTTCAAACGTAAGCTAAGATTTATTGACAACAATACGTGCTGTAACATAAAAACGTACTGGGAACTAGATCACCTAACGCTGTCAATTGAGTGATCAGTAGGAAATTGTGTCACTGAGCTTGTCACGTAACGTATTACTACGCACATACTAGTATTTGTGACGTCAGAGGTAGTTGTTCACATTCCATGAAGTTTAGCTTCATAATGTGTGGCAATCCAAATCGCAATGGTTATTCCAGGTTGGAACACTCTCCATCTACATCATATGTTTTTGTAAGATGTGACTTTCGGCAGGCTTGGTGACTTCGGTACATGTTTTACCTGGTATAGTTCATTGTTCATGACAATTTACACGTCAGTGCGATATGGATCGAGACTGTTGGTAGGTACATCGATAAACAAGGCCCACATCCATGTAGTTTAAGTTCACAGGAAAACATAGGCAACATGTCAATCTGAGATATAGATTGTATGTTATGAGTGAGTGAGTTATTATTTAACGTCACATCGGCAATATTGCAGCCATATCGTGACGAAAACATATTTGGCGTTGAAATGGAATATATGAATATTATAAAACCTGTTCACGAAGGACAGTAAAACAACTAGAATATCACAATCACAATTACAACTAGCGTGGAAAGTTAAAACTAATAGCACTATATGGACAATACAATATAAAACAGGCTATAGATCGCCAACAACTGAAGGTAGATCACTATACTAGGAACTTACATTACTTTTGCTACCTGCATGGAGGCTAGCTGGATTTTACACCATCCCTTCAGCCGCTGGCGATTTTAGGATAATTTAGCCGAAATTTAAAAGAACAAAATACTACGTTTAAAAACTTGGTACGTGAAAATTTTACTTTGAAAGTTTTGGGGACTTACGTACCCTCTCAGGAGGACAATAATTTTACGCTACTTCAACTCCCTTTGAGGATACAGCCACTAACAATCTAAGCTGAAAATCTTAACTACCAATTATAAAAACCTATAACCGATATAGGGTTTTATTTCATGTAATTTGTTAATACCTACTTGGGTGTCCAACTTCTTCTGCATCAGATCCCGGATGTAGGTTCAAATGGCAGCATTCAGAGTTTGGAATAAGAAGAGGTGTCACGGATTTACTGCTGCCTTAGCAGCAAGATCAGCCGTTGTATTCCCAGAAATGGCAACGTGGCTGGGTAACCAACAAAAGACGATGTTGCATTGGCCAGTAGCAAGCTCATTATACAATTCAATAACTTCTAACAATAGTGGATGTTTACAAGAAAGAGTTTTAATAGCCTGAAGATACGAAGAGAATCGGAAAAGATTATGTATTGTTTATATTTACGGTGTTTATTAATATATTTAAGAGCTGTTAATAAGGCGTTAGCTTCTGCTGTGAAAATAGAGCTGTTATTTGGTAGTCGAAAGATATTGTACTGGATCAATGACAGTGGCACAAGCCACTGCTTGTATGTTATGACCCACAAGTAGGCAGTTATGTTCCACGCTTGCGAAAGACTGCACATGTCTACAGTACACTAATCAGCATATTTTCGTTATCTGAGAGGAATGTATAGATGAACCTTCGTAAACATTCCATGTTTCATGGTTTATAAAACCGATCTTTAAATTGTTAAGATAGAATCTTACACTTAATTATGCAATCGCAAAATACTGAAATATCAATAAATGTACTCACACGTTCCTCCTTGATTGATTAAGCCTGATTACATCAATTACCAGAGGAAGTATGTCAAAGGTTGAGATAACATTTATCAGTCACGTCCGAGACGTTGAAATGCCTATGTACAGAGAGGATAAAACCAACTGTCTTATTTTTTGAATAACAACCAAACGTGATGGAGGTTCGACAGCTCCTTGCTCTGTTCCTGTGTGTCCTACCACTGTCAGCAGCGCAGCGTCCTAACATTGTGTTTATTGTGGCAGATGACTTAGGTGAGTGGACATAGGGAAGGCCTCTAGAATACAATTCAGGTAAAATACATACTGAAACGAAATGATACTGAAATGTTCCATGTCAAGTATACACATTAACCTAGCGGTGAATAATCTACATATCCGATGATTAACAATCTGTGTTTATACAGGCTGGAATGATGTTGGTTACCGAAACCCTGACATGAAGACCCCAAACATCGACAAACTGGCCACAGAAGGAATCATCTTCGAGAATGCATATGTCCAGCCTCTGTGCACCCCGTAAATTGCAGTCATATTGTTCAGTCTTCATTGTCATGAAATACTAAGAAAACTCCACGCGAATCAGATACTTCTATATGTAACTTGTATATTGCAATTTCTAATTGCCAAATAAAGTAATCAAACAAATGCCAAAACAGCTGAAAAATGAACATGTTTTAGGTCAACCTGTGTTTATCTGTCTACGTGATTATGTGACCGGATTACACACGTGCCTACACACTCATTGTTTCAGATCCCGCACTGCCTTCATGAGTGGAATTTATCCATTCCACGCAGGCACGCAGGTAATTATGTCGTTTAACATAACATGATACAGGCCGAAAGGCATCGAGCGATTGCAAGCTGTCTTGAGGAATATTCTCCTGCTCCATGAATAGGAATATCGTTACTCATTGCTGTTTACGCACTTTCAATTGACTCTCCTTTTTAAAACAAACTATATCACGAGATGCATTGTCCTGATTTTCACCATAATGTTTCTTAAAGCAGTTTGTTAAAGAATGTATCATTGTGTACATTGTGTGGTTTTCGTTGTTATATATTTGATAATTCACGTTGCTGATTGAGAACTAATTCTCATGCTGTCACCTTTATGAATATATCGCAATTTCTTAAAAAATATAAATGTTATTTAGCATGAGACAATTCACCCTGGCTGAAGCTGTAGCAGCATGTGTACCTCTCAACTATACATTCCTGCCCCAGGAATTAAAGAGACTCGGCTATGCTACACACATGATTGGAAAGTAAGTACTGCGTTACACAAAGGTAGAAACGACCATTGACACTCACTGGATCTAATGAAGACATATCTTTGGACAAAGCTCAATAATCAAACCTTTAGATGACAACTATATAAGTATTGTCATAGACCATTTCGTACATGATTCTAGTCGTGGGAATAACGATCCTATCTCAAATCATATATTAAAAGTGAAACAAAAAATCAAACGCTTTTGCAACGAAATATATGTAATCTTAAATATCTGTAACATATATCATGAAAGATTTTACATACCGTACACATATGGACAAACTTAGTCGTCTCTGTAAACCCATTTTTAACAAATACATTTGTATATGCATGATCCCAAACCTTTTAGCAAGACTCGATAATAATAAATTGTGAATTAGTCATGACGTTATGTTAATGGATCACTGAATATCAGTGATGACACTAGGTGAGCATGTCATGTCCTTCCAGTAGATGCACTGTGATGTGAAATTTAAGTACACGTGCTATGTAAACGTCATCCAAGTTTGAAAGTGGCTTGGGTTCATTTGTTTATTTGCTGACCACCATCAGCAGTGATAAAATACCGACGATGCACCTTATTGACGACACGAGATTTGTGGATTTTGTGAAGTCATTGCAGGCCAGCAGCAATGTCTGTCCCAGTTAGATCAACGTCACCGGTAAGTTTGGAAGTAGGTGTGAATTCGTCTCAGCGCACACGTGTTAGATGGGCGATAAATGTACACACGAAGTTGATGGCGTCCTGCTTTAAAGTCATGTGACTTCCTTGTGTCTGAAGGATGATCAACAGTGACCTGAGATGTGGAGTTATGCCTTTCCACAGCATGTTGCCCCAATCAGCGAATGCAGAACGTTGCTCAGTAATAGTGTTTAGGGCAAATTTGATTTCAAACATTCCTTAGTCACGATATGGCTGACGATGTGACTATGAATATTAACTCACTCACTCACTCACTCACTCTAATATTCCACTTGCACGCTACCCCTTTTTGTCACATCGTTGTGGTCAGCAAAGTGTGTTTTTTTTGTAAATAAAACGTCTTCAGCTATTTACAGCTCATCGTGACACTTTGAATGTGTGTCAAAATATATCCAAGGAATTCTGCGTATGCAAAGTTCCGGGATGCACATGTAAGTGCATGTTGTTATGACAACGTGTTTGCATATGTGATAATGGCAAATCCACGACAGTTACTTAATGACCTTCTGAAGCATCGCCATCTGCAATGTCATTCCAGATGGCACCTGGGTTTCTGCAAGTGGGAGTGCACCCCAACCTACCGAGGCTTCGATACTTTCTTTGGATACTATAATGGGAATGAAGGATATTTCAATCACTCAATCGGTACGTATTATTCTACTTGTGGGATTTCATGTAAACTCCTCGTGGGCGTTGTTTTGTTAATTTAAGTTTTGGTATACAGTGCTGGCAAATGCATTTTGATCAAAGGTATTTTCCCTCTTTGTTAGGCGGGTATCTTGACTACAGGGACAATGAGCTTCCGGCAAGAAACTATTCCGGGAATATTCTGCTGTACGTAAGTAAGGGAAATTCGTCGGTAATTGTTCATAGTATTTATGCCAATGAGGAACATGTTTCTTGAAATGTATTATACTTTATGTTACAGGTCTAAATCATCAGTCGGATATTAGTTTGGCTGTTGCATAAATTCGTATTATCATTTCAGTACACGTTCACCCAGAGAGCAGTTGACATCATCCATCGACAAAACGCATCACAACCACTGTTTATGTACCTTCCATATCAGAATGTACATGAGCCAATTGAGGTAAGAGAGAACTGAAAACGTATACAGGTTTCATCAGCGTGTCAGTGTGATTACCGTCGAAAGAAAATCGTTAAAATAGTTATATCTGTAGTCACAATTGCATGAATCATTTCAGGGACACGGGTGGCCATGTCGTCTCTGGGAACGTCGGATGCGTATAATCGTGGGTTTGAATGCTAGTTCGACCCGATTATTTATCAAGGTTTCTCCACTCCTGTCTCGTGCTTGTTAGTTTCGCAGTATCGTTTGTCCCAACCCAATTTAAATACTTTCGTTATTTGTTTAGAATGTAATGAATACATTCCGTTTCTCAATATATGTACCTCAACTTTGTGACATCACAGGTGCCTAAGAAGTACGAGGATATGTATCCGAACGTCATTAACGAAGGCCGAAGAAAGTACAGTGGTATGTACATTCAAGTTACTATTCCTAATAAAAGTTATGCATTGGATCATTTTTAGTCTCAATCCCGGTTTTCTATTTTGTCTCTGAGACAGCAAGTTATCATAGATCGGTTATTGAGTTTATTAATATTCAATTATTGTCACAATTATTCCGTCACTTTAAAGAGTATTACCCAGTTAAGCAAGTTGGTTTCACCAGAGTATGAAATCTGCTATCAACGTATCGGGGTGAGCAATAACGACCGACACTACATCTGAGATACTGTTCAAAATGACTTGCCAGTTACTTTCAATGTCTACAGGAATGGTATCTGCCTTGGATGAAGCGGTTGGAAATGTTACCCAAGCCTTGAAAGATCGGGGCTTGTTTGAAAATACCCTAATTCTGTTTACTACTGACGTGAGTACATTACAGCTCCAGGATTAACAGGAAGAAACAACAGAAATTACAAAACGATTTGCGTATCTTGAACCCGGTAATTTTACTATTGAGATTAGGTTCAGATTATGACAGTGTGAAATAACCTCATTGTAGTCAGCAGCGGGAATATATAGATCTCTTATTTCCTGTTCATTATTTCCAAACATGTACATGTTACACAAAAGAAACAAAAGCATTCTTCGTAAAACTGCTTGAGGTATCAATTGAACTGCTCTGTGTGCATGTTTAGTGAAGTTATATAAATTCAGTTTCTTCACGTTGCTGGAAACGTTGCCTTTCATGAAACTGCCTATGAAGTCATTTTACTACGAACTACAATACGAAACATTCAGAACGGAGGCCCTCTCGACGTGTATGCCAACAACTGGCCCTAGCGAGGAGCGAAGCGCACCATCTGGGAGGGTGGCACGAGGGGACATCCTTCATGTACGGAGCGGGGCTCCAAAGGATAAAAACTACATATGAAGGGTAACACCAAATAAGACACCGGGCTTAATAATCCTATTTTTGATACGTGTATAATTAATGATGATCCAAATTATATTATATAACCCTAAATCAAAGTTTCACATAATACATTATCGTAAGTAAGTAAAAAATATCAGAACTGATGATCGGAACTGGAGTTTAGGAAAAGATAGAATGTGAGAAATATCGGTGTTATGTTTCCATTTATGTGTGTCAGTATTGCTACACACTGCCTGCAATATTCGATTGTGTAAATTACTCTGTATTTTGGTTATTTTGTATGTGGGCCGGAGGCCTAAGATACAAAACACGTCTTCCTCTATTGCCACACTTGTTACTCCACTATTGTATATTCCTTGCATTCTAGTGTATACAATTCAACTTCAATGAAATTCTTATTGCACACCTTTATATTAGATATACCCCTAATCGATTCGGTTGTGCTTAAACTTTAGATAGTTGAAGTTCTGTAGTCAATTCAAGAATGTGGTGTTTGAAAACAGGAATCGCTTCTACCTCTTTACAGGATGATCCACGCCGTCGACTGGAAACCCACCTTAGTGTCTGCTGCTGGGGAACTCCAGGTAGTGTGATAGAAGCCACAAATCCTTTCCACGTCCATAAGAAATCTGTGCAGTGTTACAGCTGTACAATGTTGTTTGTAAACAAATCGATTATGGACCAGACAATCCAGTGTTTGTCACCATGCGATAGGATGTGTTTGTGAATCACTATGAAATAGTTATGATACCAGGTGTTTGCGAAAAGCCGTATCTTGCCCCACCGGTGGCACCCGTCATAAACATATGCTAAGTCTAGTCAGTTGTTTACCTGAAATAATTTTGGAACGTATTGTATATGTCAAAATGGGGAATGGCATCGGACATCATTTTTGTGACTGATGCATTAAATTTGGAAATTTCCTCCACATCTCTAACATAAAACGTCTTGAATTTAGTAACCTTGATCACACAACTTCTGAGGAATAGTGGTATGACGCTCTTTGAAAATCCTAATACAAACAGCACGCTCGATTGTACCTCAAATGTTGTGAAATGTAAACACCACAGGTTGGAGCTGTTGGAATATTGTTTGACGTGACTAATGGAAAGTTGAAATCATCCCTTTTGTCATACAGCCTTGTGTAGAGTTTTTTTCTATCACTCTGAATCTTTATGCGTATCTAGATATGAAACAGTTTAGGCGCTCTCACTTGTCTCCTTAATTTCAAGTTCAGATGGGTAAATCAGAACAGAAGTTTATTCAGTACTATTTGGGCCATAAGGCTTATGATACAGTTGACAAATACAATATAAATTACACGTGATCATAAACATATGAGTTTCATATAGATCTTATTTTAAATATTTCATTGGGATAGATAGCTGTTAGATGTTCTACATTACTGTTTTGTGACATGAAAATTGCCTGAATGGTTAGTGGGTCTCTGAGGACTGATTGTAGCTTCTGTAGATATAGAGGTCTGGCTTGATTATACTTGTCACAAAAAAAAAATACGTGGTTCTCGTCTTCATTAAGGTTATAATTACAAAGGTCACAGATGGGCTTGATCGCGGTTGTAAGATAGGTAAATCAGTGGAATGGAATTGACTATTTGATGGTTATTGAGCGATATTAGATCACCAATGTACCGGAAGCTTGAGTTGATTTTGACAACCAAAGCAAACATTCTGATTCATATGCAAAAAGAAACAGAAAAGGAGGGAAGCACAATTGGTGCCTATGGGGATGACTACTTCTTTGCGAAGTGTTTACCCCAAATTTCACAATGAGTCCTCTTCATGTTTCACGGATTTATGTCACAATTGCTGCTAATTGTGACATAATGAAGGAATAAATTGTCCCTTCAAAGAATCGGTGAGATGAGTTTTGATGTTCCCTCAGTTTGATAAAACGATGCTGCTAATCGTCGGTATTGTAGCCATATACCTTTTTTATAATTTGAGTACAGAGACAACCATTGATGGAATGAGTCACTGGGATTCTATTCGATACGGCCTCCCCTCATCAAGGACAGAGTTCATCTACAACATTGACGACTTTGAAGTTCCAGACGAAGGTCATGCTGGAATAAGGTATTATGATGTTTTACCATCGCATTAGATTGCGTAGATTGATGATCTTACTGTTTATCACTGGATTGTCTGGCCCAGACTCACTTATTTACATACTGCACCGTATAGCTGAGATATTGCTGAGTGCGGCGTTAAACAACAAACTAACCAACCAACCATCGTATTAGATAAAATGCAAAATGCTGCCCAATTACCTGTACGATATGTTACGGCCATTTGCATACTTCCATACCAAATTAAAAAGTATTTCAAATAATATATCATTAATCCAGTCATACAGTGTTGTATGTCTGCCTCTTTGTGTATCAGAGTAGGGGACTACAAGCTCATCCTTGGGTACCCAGGTCGTACTGACGGTTGGCACAAACCCATGAACAAAACAAAGGATGAACAATATGAAACTATGATTTACATCAAAGGTGATGCGCCTGTCCATCTCTTCAACATACGAGGTAGGCAATGCTCAACGTAATAGTAATGGTAATATATTACCTAAATGTCCCTCGTTTGTACACTCGGTTCCAATTATGGGTATGGCTGATCCATAGTGGTATATAGAGGATCAATTCATACCGTGGAGTTTTCAAGACCTGTCATTCTCATTAAATTTCCTGACCATAGTTACATGACTGCCGAACCACTATCATCCATACTGCATAGTGTTAACGTTGGATGCAGGCTGGAGTGGACGGCTGAAGAGTACTGGCACAATATACATGTTACAACAGGATGAATACATATTGTTCATAATGCTCTCTTCCATCCTTTTAACCGATATTCTGATTCGTATCCAGAGGATCCAACTGAGCACAATGACCTCGCACAGCAGATGCCAGACGTGGTAGCGAAGCTGCGTGCCCGGTTTGAAGAGTACAAAAGACGATGGTGCCAGCCAATTCCCCAAACAGGTTCCTGCAGCGGACCCCAGAAAATACGGGAAGGTTTGGACCCCAGGGTGGTGCTAATCAGATGTACTGTGGGTCATTCTAAAATGGTGTAAACTAGTGTGCTTAATAAATGAACATTTGTTGCTAATCAGTATTACAGTATTACGAAGTATTTTATGAAAGAATAGTTATGGTAAATGTATAATTAAACAATGACTGCTTAAGGCACAATGGCTGCCCTCTCACATTCAATAATATATCATGTATATTTTGTCGGCCGCTACTTTTACCAGGTCAATCATTGGTAAAATTTCAATACATGCTGACATTGGGACAAAGGGCTGCATCGCATATGTATAGTGGAAGCTGTCAAAACCGGCTGCTGTCCAATCAGGCACGTTGTCAGCACCGGCATAAAATCTCATTCCCGTCCTTATTTTGTCTAGCTCATTTATCTTCATTTAAATGCGCTGCATTCTTGCAGCTGTCAATTCCGGATCTCGGCATGAAATGAGCCGCCCGAATATGTGTTTTACAGTAATTGCGGTGCGTGGCGAGAATTCGGCCATATGTGTATTGTCACCAATTTATCCTGCGTTGAAACTATATGGTTGTCGACAAAGATAATATAATCTGAGTTCAGTATGGGTATACTTGAACATGTAATTAGTGAAGTGACATTTCTTACTCATGAGGGATGTTAAATAGGGGTGGCTTTCGAACACAGAGATGGAAAATCTTGTCGTTTATGGAAACGCTCCAAGCCACGCCCATGGAGTTTCATTCAGTAATGTTACGCTCACGTTTTTGCCTGCAAACACCACGCCCGTGTTACAACCTTTGACTAAGGTACCATTCAGGCATTTAAAGTCAGATACACATCGTGTCTCCTGAAGTCCCTCACTCCAAGAAGGGAAGCGAATGGCTCTGCATGAGTTGGCAAAATCCATCACAGAGCTGGACGCGGTGAAAATAACAGTGAATATCGCTCTCGAATCGTAAATTGAGAAGAAAAAAACCCCAGAATATCATATATTTGTTTCACACTTGATTGTTGTTATTAAATGTAAAACAATACAAAATAAAACGAGCTACAGATCGCCAGAAACTGAAGGTACATCACCATACCAGGAACCATGGGGACTTACAATACTTTTGCTTCCTGCATTGGTCATCTGGATTCACACCATCCTTCAGGTGTTGGCGATTATTTAGGAATTTAATCATAATTCGTTAAAATACCAGATGTTCTTAGATTAAAAAGATGGTAGATACTTTGAATGAAATGGGACTCACGTACCCCTCCAGGGTGACAATAATTTTATGGTACTTTGCATCCCGTCGAGGGTACAGCCACAATCAATCAGGTAATAACTGAGTACACATTGTGAGTGCAAAGGCAGTACTATTCAAATGTATAAAATACGATAACAGTGGTAGTAAAAATATAATCAGTGAAACATGACTATTTAAGGTGGGTCATGTAGATCTCGGTGATGAGGGAGGATAGTGGGGAACCCATAGGGAGGCCATGGGTCTGTTGTACTTTTTATCTTTCCATGTGAAGTAGGTGGAACTGATGCATCCGTTGATAAGTTTTACGATGCTGTCAGGGAAAAGGTGGGTGTCAAGGGTGGAGTGGATTTCTTCGACTCTGGATTTGATGACGGCGAGGGCTTCTTCCCGGGGACATTGGTGAGAAGATCAACCACGTCGTAACTTAGCAGCTTGCCGGGTTCAGTGATGGTGCTGATCTTCTTGCAGAACTCACTGGAGTCGGCGATGAAGGACTTGACGGTCTTTCGTAGGGGGCGAGGTGTTTTGACAGGTGCAGGGCAGTATTGTAATGAGCAGTATTCCGTGAGAAGACGGGCTTTGATGGGATTTTTTGGACCTTGATGGTGGGTCGGACATAGGGCAGCTGTGGGTGCTGGACCAGGAGTTTCTTATGGAGGGTTGGGCCTATCTCATTGTTTACTAGGAGTCGCTTCAGCAGGGCTCTGTGTTCTCTCTGCGGCCGGGCGGTGGGGTCTTTCTTCTTCTGCTGGTAGGTGATGGAGTCGCTGAGGATGTTGTCAGCGAGGGTCTCAAAGTCGGCAGTGTGTGCATTATGACGGTTGCTCTACCTGTGTCAGCTGGGGCGAGAGTGATTTAAGGATCAGCTCTGAGTTTCCCCAGGATCTGCCTTTGAGCATTGTTCAGGTTTCCTTCTGTTGTTGCGTTGTTATTTTTTTTGCCATGGTTTGAATTTGCTTTTTTCCAGTATGTTGGCAATCTGGTGCCTCATGTAGTCGACCTTACCACATGGCGCTAGTTGTTGAAGGCCTTTCTCCACTTGGACAAGAACATGTCATTGTTTTGGCGCATAGTGGGTAGGACCTTAAGCCCTTTGGAAAGGACTGCAAGTTCTTGGCTGTGAAGGGTTCTGCTGCTGAGGTTGATGGTGGTTCTCTGGATGTATTCTTCTGTGGACGGTCTAGCCTTTGGTTTGATAGGGGCTTCATCTTGTTATTTTGGAGGTATGGTTCGTCTTGAGGGTTTGAGTCTAATCTTTGATTGGCCGATGTTTGGAGATCTCTTAGTTTAGCGCATGTGTCAGGGTTCAGGGTAGACTTGAGTTGCTCTTGAAGTTGCGTTATGGTGCTGAAGGTGAGAGCCTTAATCTTGTGGTGATGTTGGATTCTTTCTCAGACGAAGATTTGGGAGGCTGTCTGTAGGATTGTTTGTGCAAAGAAGTTGTTTATCCAATGAAACGTCGCCTATATAGAATAAAGAAGTTGTATATCCAACGAAACGTCGCCTTAATAGAATAAGGAAGTTGTATATCCATCGAAACGATGCCTACATAGAATAAAGAAGTTGTATATCCATAACAATTTCGATGGGTTTGCAACAATGTGCCACAGACTAAATGCAGTAATGCGACTTGAATAAGTTCAGAAAATGGTTACGGACTGTGGTTTTGTTATATAGAAACACTTGTGAATCCTCCATTATATATTTTTTAGTGTTTATGGAAAATATATTTTTTACATACATATGTTTTATCCAAATAAGAAAACAAACAAATGAAAACTTTTATCAGCACAAGTGAACATGTGCCTTTAATTAAATTTGATAATTGGAGACAATGAATTTCCAAATGATTTTTTATATTCAAATTTCTCTCGTTCCAGATCCAGCCTTTGTCTTTCGATGTCCCGGATGTCCCGCTGCACAGACAGAATTTCTTCCAAAAGATACATCTTTCTTTCTTCCTGTGCTTGAAGGATTTGATTTCTCCCAGAATGTCTTCTGAAAAGATTAAGACAGTTTTGTTTGATAATCAATGATGTGTTCATTAATACCATCCAATGAAATATTTATGATTACAATTGCAGTGCTGATACTAGAATACTGTAAACAATCAATAACATACCTTCATTTGATGTTTTCTTTACCGGAGGCTTCCCTTTAGGTTTTTTCCTTGAAAGAAATTTGTTATTGTTATTAGCTAGAGATACTAACAAAGTAAATTGCCTTTTATGTGTGCACAAATATTTATCAATAATGTTTAATAATGTTAAATACATACTTTTTTCAATAGCAGGAGTTACCATTGTGTCCATCACACAAGCTTGGTCCTTATCTGAAATGCATAGCATTTTTTTAAAATAACTATAACTAATAACATGTTAAAAGTGTATTTTATGGTATGCACATAGATTGTATACTAGCACAAAATCAGTGGAATAGCTTAACTGTGTCATTGTAAATTGCAAAGAATGGTAGCATTTCATCATCTGAATATCTGGAATGATGTCACACCTGTGCTAGCTCCACAACTGCCTTCTGTATCTGTGGCAGTTACTGGTGTGAAGAACACTTGCTGTTGAGAATCTGAAACATACCGTTTATGACGCATTTTTTTCACACACAACATTAACTGGATGATAACATTGGATATGATAGTTATGTAACTGTTAAAATTTTATATATGCTTTTATGTCCAAAACTACTTTACACCATACATACAATTATTTGATATTTATTACGTTGGACAAGAAGGAGTTAAACTTTAAAATGAAAAGTAGTAGGTTTTGAAATTTTGCAAAATAAAATATTTTTGCATCTTCAAAACAAAGAAATGAGTTTGCATAATTATTTACCAAAGAGAAATGTTGTTTCTTCAGCTTCATCAGCAATAGATGGAATCATGCTGAAGACTGTCAAAGTAAAACAAATTTGTCATTTGTGATGTTATAAAAAACACTGTCAACATTTCATACAATAACTTTGAAATACATTTAGAACTTGATTAAACTACATATTTCAGTCACTTTAATACACATGTACATGAACAACATTAAGACAGTCTCATCATTACCAGGTGTTTCTATGCCTCCTGGAATCCCCTCAATAGCACAGGCAGGAATTAATTGTAGAATCTAATAAAAAAAGGAAATGGTAGCTCTATTACTATTATTATAGATATGTTTTGAGTTTCCTAGTGCATACACAATTTCATTGTCATGAATCATGTCTAGTGTTACTCAAACTCAGTTTGTTGTATTCATTATTAAAAATAATTGCTTTGTATTTATTTACCCTCTTTTCCATTACAGTAAGATCATCAGGGGGTGGTCCACCACCAGTTTTCTTAGCTTTCAGCCTCCTGGCGGACTCTGATTTTTGGCATATGCCTGATATTGCATTAAGTCTGATATTGAAAATATGATATCATGATTATCATTATCATTACAGTCATTATTAATATTATCTTAGTTTGGGAAGATTATTAGATAATAATTTTGGGTTCAGCTGTGAAAGGAGTCGATTATGGTTTATCAAAACGAAAAACATAATCAATAAATTAATGAATTAATTTGGAATAATTATACTATTCTTACCTTGTAGAACATAGTTGATAGCAATAAACCATTTCCCCACAAATTTAGTTCGATTCATTATCCGTATCATTTCAGAATGAAATAAGGCTGACAATTCGTGTAAGTTTAAATAAGTACAAACGTGTTATGGAATTTCTCTTAATTATACTAAGTATAAAACAAAAGTTAAAAATAGGCCAGATTTAGATTTTATGAGAGTTTCATGTAACATACCGTTTGAACAATTGAACTTACTTCGTGGTGATATCTTCTTCTTTACATCTCCACACAGGAGAGTTACAAGTCTTGCCGGAGCAGATAGATATTGTTATTTACTATTAAAAACATCAGATTTACAAACTGATGATGGAATCTTGAGGTGTAACATACTGTCATTAAACTTCAACAGGTTTGCAATTAACCATACTTACCATATAAGCTTTTATTGAATTCATATTTAGTGTTTGGCTCTTCGCTGATAAAATTTAAACAGGTGCGCTTCCATTTCCGGTTCGATTACATAGGCGTTGCTATGCAAGTTAGGTAGACGACCTCTTGTGGAGATTCTGGACTCGCCGCGCAAAGTACCGTTGCACAGTTTCCATTTCGTTGAGTTCACAATTGCTGTGTCATACCTTCAGCCTTCCTCCCAGCCTTGGCAATAAAATAAACATCTTCATCTATAACACGTGTTTGCCCCGTGTATTCCAGTGACTGTAGTATGTTTAATTCACGGTCAGGCCCTGGTCGTCTCCATTCATGACATGACTGCTGCAATAAAAAAGTATTTTCAAAAGAGATATCTGACAGCGTACATGAAATAAACAATGGTACTTGTTCTTAAAACTGGGGGTACATTATCAAAACGGGGAAAGTGTTGGTTTTTTAAAGTTATTATTGAACTAAATACATATATCTGGATGTCTTTTTATCCACAAAACTGTCTTGACATTTCCATTCAACGCCCAAATACCCTTCGTATGAGATATGAACCAAGCTCTATTATTGTCATCAACGTGTAAATGTCATGCAAACCCATTTGTGAACAGAAGGTGCTCATCGTATACCCATAACAAGGATGATAAGCACATATTAAGAACGTACATTTGGTAAACTATGCAATAACCATGAAGCAGAAAAGGTCTATCATCTTTTGTTTGAATGTCCTGTGCTTGATGATTTGCGTAGTGAATGTTCTTGCCATAGATAAACCAGTCATCCAACATTATCAAGTTTATTGTATTCCATACTTTCCTAATATATCAACTCATTAAAACGTTACGTGGCATGTATTTTATGCAATGAACTATACAGTGTTACTAACTGGATAGCATATTTAAGAAGCCCGTGAAGTTCCGGGTTAGAATTGGTCTTCAACAACTGATACCGGGATGGGGCGGTCAGGTCAGGACTTGGTTGATGCATGGTGTTAATCACGGGCTTGTCTGGCCTAGACTCGATTATTTTCAGGCTGCCGTCATTTAGATGGAATATTGCGTGGTGCTGGTCACATGCTGAATGAAGACCCGTGTATATCACAGCAGCTCTAGGTGAAATGTAGATTGTCCATCTAGCCCGTCTAATTGTGATGGGGCTGTGAGATTACATCACCCCACGATGAAAATGATATGTATGTTATCTGCTGTCGCATTCCTACAAGAGCCTGATATCAATAGACGACAAGGACACTGATTGGTTATTTGATGTGTATGACTCACTATGTGTTCAAGGTGAAACTGCTATCCTTGGAGGCCTTAATGCTGACATATCAAAGGTTGTTACGTCATAAAGAGCCAAACATTATCGAAATTCGTTAGCGGTCAATGTTTACTGATTACATACAATAGTGTATACACTTGGGAAAGGAGAAGATATCAGTAAAAGGCAAAAGAGTATACCCTCATACCATCTCAATGTATGGTAGAATCAAGAATTATATAATCTTGCATGATATTACTGAAATAATGTTCACGATGGAGTTAGTTCACCTACTTCAAGTATAACTTCCCATTATTGACAAAAGCGATTCTTTCTATGACAACATATGACATGACCTTAAAGGAAATTTTCTTATTTATCCAACAAACCGATGACATGATCGTCAAAGTACTCAGTTCAACTCACTTAACACAACACTGTGACGGAACCACCTCTCATTACCAGAGCCTCACAGAAATATTCGGTGTTATCTTCACCTTACCCTAGAGACCCTGATATCTCTGAGACATTGTTAGTACATGCACCCAGTGTTAAACCAGACGAAAGATATCACCAACTTAGATACATTCGAATCTGACAACAATCTTCCATTTGTTATAGGTTTCATATATGTTATCACTAGTTTGCCTTTAACTCCCAAGGTTTAGCTAATAATCCAGGCTATGTATTCTGACATTGTGAAATAGCGATAAATATTTAGTGTCTGTATAATTGTTATTGTTTGTTTCTTAACGCCAGGTGTGTTGTATTTCATTAAATTGCGAAACACCAAAACTCGGTTGCATATTTCGCTGACAGGGTCAATCCAGCACGCTACGACTGAAATAGTGGCAACTTGTATCCTGACGATCGGAGCTGTGTGGTATGGTACGGTGAGAAGCTGCCAAGGTTTGCCACGTTATCACACCTTTGTTGTTTACATCAAAGTGTTAAACACATACTTTATGTTTTCAATACGGCGTTTAACACAATTCGCCAAATACAACTGTAAATTAAAGACACGGGAAACTAGCACCTATTTATTTTACATGTGATATCATAACAAAATGAATTTCAAACAACACATTGTTACACGTACTATTTAAATGAAATGAATTTAAATCAGCATCATATTATTGTTAGAGACTATGTTATTCAGATCGAGTTTAGTCAACATCCGCTTATTTTCAAACAACACATCGTCACATACTATTTCAGCCGAATGAATATCAAAACAACATGACATATGGCTAAAGACTATTGCATGCAAGTCGGGTTAGCCGACATTGCTCTAGTCTGTCTGCACAAATACAGGTCAGCACCATCCGGGGCTCCAGACGTTTCCGAAGTTTTTAGGGTTAGATGCAGGATCACCAGGAGGGTAGAGTGCGGGGACCATCTGCTTCCGGTAGTCTTCAATCCGGGCTCTTAGTTGGTCGACAACGTCCGGCTTCTTAGGTGCGAGGTTGTAACGCTCAGCGGGATCCGCTGTAGACAGACAAGGGGTTATTGACGAATAGCATGTGTATATGCAGGGATGGCGCTTACACAGATTATGGACACACATTTGAAAATATACATTTTCGTATATATTTTGAGAAAGGTAAATCCTCCTTACAATTTTACCAATACGTTAGTCAATTAATAGACAATTGTTTCTGTTTTGCACCTACAATGTAAATTGTACAGACGAGCTGGGAAGTCGCCCTTGAGGTATATGATGGAATCATAAATGTCATCCTTTGTCTTGTTCATAGGCTCGTGCCAGCCATCGGGTGTCCCTGGATAGCCCAATATCAGCTTGTAGTTTCCAACCCTGTCAACAAACAACACAGCACAGGATCACTTGCTGCACCCTATGTTGTTCATGATATGTACTCTTCAACATTTTGAACTGAGGGAAACAAAGTTATGTATGTTTATTGTTTCAGCTCGTAGTTAGTACAGAATAAAAACTTCACTTATTTTGGTTGTTAATTTATAATGAGTTAATATCTAATATTACTGCCATATGGTGACGAAGAAACATGTTTAAATGAAAACATTTAGACTATGAAAACGTGTTGACAACTGACAGTAAAACTACAGATTATGGCTAAAACCCAGCATAACTTCTGTAATTTAATGCATAAAGGTATTTGCCTTATTGCTGCATGACCCTCCATTGCAGGTTCAAAGTCGTCAAGATTGTATATGAATTCGGTTCTGGACGATGGATTGCCATTCCTGATGGATTCCCAGTGACTTATTCCATCGATTGTCGTCTCTACAACAGTAAATGGATTTCATGGCGTTTCTCTTTCATAGTCTGACACAGTTCACATTTATTTTCGCGTTCTCGTTTATTTCGAAATAAATGAAATATGATAGTTTAGAAACGCACACACACGCCAAATAAACAAACAAGAAAACCCTAAATGCATATGAAGTAAAAACCCATATAATTTAAAAGAATCGGTAATAAGTGGGGTGGGGTTATTACCAGGCGATCCACCAGCCGCTGACACCAAGGTGGGCTTCCAGTCTACAGCATGCATCATTCTGTAACAACATGAGTCTGTGATTACCGGACTGCTAAAGATGGTCTATACTCAGTCTGTCCAGGCTCTTTAACCAGTCACCATCAGTTCCAGAAATAGCGTTAAACAATTACTGATGCGGTGTAAAGCAATATTTTCAAGTATCATAAATTAGTTGATGACCTAATCACTCATATAACTGAAACTCATCTACAAACCCGTTATAAGTTGTTTTGGTTTTCTTTAGTCCGGCGCCATACATGAAGGATGTCCCCCTCGTGCCCCCCTCCCAGATTGTGTGCTTCCCTCCTCTTAGAGGCCAGTTGCTGGCATAGGCTTCTACAGGACCGCCATTCTGAAGTGATAAAAGTACCCTTTTGAATGATGGTGTATATCTCTTACTGTTCCTCCGCAAAGTGAAGTGTAATTGATCTGTAAAATAAGATTGTGTTGCACACATACATACATTTCAGATATTTGTACGAATGCCATTGGTTGGCAATGTACTCTCGGGTGACCCTTTTCAACATATCTTAGTTAAGGATCTAGACTGTATGATCTTAGTATCACTTTCCTTACATCAGCTGTAAACAGAATGAGTGTGTTGTCAAACAACCCCTTCTCCTTGAGAACACTTGTTACGTTGCCAACAGCTTCGTCGAGGGCAGACACCATTCCTAAAAAGAGAAAATATCATCAAAAACTCGTATCTTAAGTTTGGTTTTGTCATAAGTGATTCTAATTTATAATTCAACCACCTGATTTCACACCATGATTGCAACCTTCCTGTGAATGTGCTGGTTCCTTCAGATGGTATCCTGAGGACGAGTCACATAGTCCATATACATGTATGCCCTTACCTTTTATCTCAACTTCTATTTACCGCCCCTGTCGTATAGTGGTTAGAGCGTCCGCCCGAAGAGCGGAAGGTCGCGGGTTCGATCCCCGACTGCGTCATACCTGGCGCTCGGCATCAATGGATACATCAAGGACTGGTCGGCTCGGAGTCAGTATAATGTGTCTGAGTGGGATATTCATGCTTTACTGCGGCATGGTAACTCAGTGGGCTAGCACTATAATACCAGCTTCAGTCCGGGCTAGTACAAGCAGCCGCACATACACGTACACACGCATGCACGTGGTCATATGAGCGAAATATTCTCAAGCACGACGTTAAACCCAATTTCACCTCACCTCAAATTCTATTAAATGTACAGGAATGTTTTTTTTCACATTAAATCCTGATATTCTTGACCTATAATTCAATATGACAAATAGCGTAATCATAAAGAAGCTGTATTTTTACAAGAAAACCCGTTTCAAATATTTTATGAAGTTGCTTGAGGTGATTATTTAAAAAAGTCAACTGGATGAACATGGCTGTTAGACCAAGTCCAGACACTGCACATCCTGTATTTACCTCCTTAATGTGGAGACGCTTCATGTACTATTCTTTAACCCCATTATCAAGGACACATCGGGGCAATCGATCTGTCCTCTAAAGAGGTTTAAAGAAGGTCATATTACCTGAAAATGTTCTGCGGCCTTCGTTTAACACGTTAGGGTACATGTTGTAGTACTTTTCGGGAACCTGAATACAGAATGGTGAGAAACTGACACTGTGATGAATTGTGCAGCTTTCTCCATGAAGAGGTAAACATTTAAGATATTTGATAATGTTTTATGCAGACACATTTCTTGTGAAAACGTAAATAAAATGTCTGAACAATTTGTACCCTGTGGATGTGTTCATTTCATTTCAAGTGTCATAAAGCTGCAAGGGGACAAGTTGAAAGACAGTATACTTTACCTCAATAGGACCATGTACATTCTGATAGGGCAGGTACATAAACAGAGGCTGGGAGACGTTGTGTTGGTTGATAATGTCAATAGCTTTCTGGGTGAATGTATACTGAAACAGAGAGACAGAATGAGTTACTTATCATACAGTGTTGCATTTTGTGTGTTGCGTGATGTAGTATGTTCGCTACCGCCTGTGACGATTAGGTTCAGGGCCAGACAATTCTGTCGTTGTATTGATACTGATACATAGCCATTAGGTTCTGTAAAAATTATCCCCTCAGCACAGGTACGGAGTGAGTATCAGTGGATAGCAAGAATGACGGTTACTTTAGTTATGAATGTCACAGCTGTTCAATGTTGATTTATCCATCTTGTTTGGTCACTTGTTTGCACGTTACTCACAGCTGAATACTCTCCCCTGTAATCCCAAGCGGGAAGTTTGTTATCCCGGTAGTCCAAATTGGCACCTGAAAATACATAAGTGAAATCTGATATGGACAAAATATATCCCTACGAGTATTTCTCATCTATTCTCTATTTATTATGGCATTATTGACAAGCAGCCGTGACGAGCGCCTAAGCACATTCCTGATTTACCTGCATTGAAATACAAGTAGGACGATGGGTTAAATTATTGAATTTGACAAGTTATATAGCGACTTATTTCAGCTAAAATGACTCACACCCCTATAATTTATGAAGCAAGTATTTATGCTCAAACATATTTTGTCAGTTCAAAGAAACTTGAAAAACTGTTACTGGAAGACATTTAGTCAGGAGAAATTCTACATAGTCACGCAGGCGATGACATTAAGCTGAGGTCCATCAACATATATTTCAAAAGCAAATCACTCAATTAACTGGGACAAATACGATATGAGTCATTCTCAAAAGATGCAGCTTTTTCCCGTATCAGGATTAAAACCTCCATAAAACCGTCAAATTTTATCAGTGTGTTAAAAGTCTGATTTCTACATCTAATCTTACTTGGGAATTTTTTATCACAAACTAAAGGACCAAATAATATTTATTTTTTCCTTTTTTGTAACGAGGGACATGCATTTTGTCATGTATCCAGGTGCAAAAACCTAACATCATGTATCTCCTGTGCACTAAATTTTATATAAAAAGGTATTGTTTCTGGAGTGGTTGAAAAGAATAGACCTTTTTCTCATTACTGGTAGATGTTCATGATTTACAAGTTGAATTTTGATATAAAAAAAAACAACCTTTTTCTCTTGTTACAAGAAAAATGTCTTTCCTGTAACAGTTCCATAGAATTATGAAATAATTAATGATCCCTCATCCTGTGAAAGTGGAACTACATGTTATGCTTATTAACAACTTCTGGTTGAGAGTGATGAACATGTGGTGTTGTTTCAAAGAAAATCAAGTTTAAAGGTCAGCCTTTGCGAGTATTTTTTATTGGTGTCTTTTAGATAACATCAATTATTTACAAAATACCCAGTTTCCCACGGAACCATAATTATAACATAAGAATGTTGTCTGAAATGGGAAAGGGACTAGTCATTATTTTTCTCTTAATTTACTCTTACAATTTGTCTTTCATATAACCAGTCTTTTCTGTAACAGCTCTTTTGTTATTGGAAAGACCTTCAATGTTACGTCAAAGAAACATCAATATTGATTAGTCACATATTCTTTTATGTTAATGTCAATGTCATTAACAGTTGACTTGTGGTAATTATCTAAGGTCTATATATGCTGAGGCTGAAACATGTTTTACACTTTCTTGTCTGAAGGCTATCATACTAAGTTTTGTCAAAGGTCGTTATTGGAAAGACAAATTCTGTAACTGCAAAGACAATTTAATACAAATTTGAAAATAAACATTATCTCTGGTAGGTCTTTGGTCATCTAGATTTGCTATGTGCTCATATTAGGACCTTTAAAATTATATTTTGAGTAACAATTCACGTTTTCCCAAAATATTTGTATGCTATATGTCTTTCAAATAGCTGTTACTTAAAAGACTTATGTTGTTACTGCAAAGACAGTTTAATACTAAATATCCTTCATTTTTGTCTTTCTGGTTTGCTATCTAAAGTTAATGTGCCATAATCTGAAACAAAATTTCAAAGAAATATTCACTTCTGTATGGTTCTCAGAACTGGCAAGATGGGTATGACAAATGCGAAGATTAATTTTAATAATTGATTTGTTACTTTGACAGTTTGAGGGAGATGATCAAAACTTTGATACTTTTGTTAGTTGCAAAACTTTTTGACAGTTTGAGGAAGATGATCAAAGCTTGGATACTTTTGTTGGTTGCAAGCCTGTTTGACAGTTTCAGGAATGTGATCCAAACTTGGATACTTTTGCTAGTTGCAAACCTTTTTGACAGTTTGATAAATTTATTGCAATTACAGTCAAACTTGTTCTGAAATGAGTTTCTGAGTTCCTAGAAAACAAATTTCAAAATGGTAACTGCTAATTTTATTGTTGTTTATTCAAAGCACACTGTCTAAAGTCTTTATTGAACACCAGAATTTAATTCTTTTTTGTCTTCCATCAACTTGATCTGAAATGTCTTTCCAGTAACACTGACATGTCTTTGGGGTAACACACTGGCTAACTTCCAAAATATATTTTGCACTTCAAGTGTGGTAAAATCAATACGTTTATAAATTGATTAATGTGAACCTATCTTATCTTCACTGCCATAGATGTATTCTTATCCTAACTCAAATATACGATTGAATTGTCTTCTCTGTAACAAACATGTCATTGTTACTCGCCTTATTTGGAGATATAAATATAACATGTAACACTTACTATACAACTAAGGGTAACAGGCAAAAAACTATTCCTTTCATTGAAGATAGATCAAAGATATTTGCTACAATTAGATAGTTTTTCAAATATATTTGATATACTTTCTTTCCAATAACATAGGGTGTCTTTGGCATAACGCTACTGTCTTTCATATAAGGGGACTAAGAAGTAAATGTTTTATGATCTAAAGAGTAAGACATTGTACGAAATCACTCAGAAATATCAAAATGTTCTCTTCAAATTACCTTCAGTGCAATGATATTTTAGGGGAGACAGTTGAAAAGATATCAAGAGTATTGCAAAGTACCCACAGATTTCACTTTTTAATCTGACACAGTGTAGAACAGGTTTATTTAATACAAATCCAATATTAGAACTGATTTTTTAAGTGTGAGTAACAAAATAACACATAAAGTAGAATTTACAATACAATATCTTTACATATCAATGTATTTTTAAGAAAAATGTGGATACTACTGTTGTTACAGGAAAGACATTGTGTCTTCGTCCTAATTAGTTTAATTAGTCTTCATAAAAATGTGGCACATAATTAAGCCTCAAATACTATTGGTTTGTGAACCTTAACAACGTATCTTGCTATCTGTCAAAATAAAGATCGACGATTTTGTATTTCAATTATGTTGTCTTTTGTACACCAAATAGCTGCAACTTTTGAGAATGACTCATATACGACTGATTAAAACCTTATGTAAGAATAAGTGTTTGTTATGTTAAGTGTACATAATACATTCTTTTTCATAGAATCCCTTCCTGTCGGCATCACCGACAGGGGTTTAAGGACATGATTCAAAACTGCCTGACTGACTTTGATGAAATATACTGATAGCGTGTCTTGCTGGTATTAATGTACTTGCCCTTGCTGTGATTGAAGTAGTCCTCCGATGCACTGTAGTAACCGAAGAAAGTATCGAACCCTCTGTACGTTGGTGTACACTCCCATTTACAGAAACCCAGGTGCCACCTTGAAAACAAAAACAGTGGAAGGGTATCGGGTGGTTCAGCATAGTGAAACATGGAACTGATGCTGAAATTTTAATTTTTGATCATTTATCAATTAATACAGTTATTTGCAAGCATTCATATACATGTATCAATTCTACTTTGGTCTGATCCATACCGATTACGTCAGTGTCCAGCGTCCGATTACGTCACCTGACAGTGGAAGGGTCTTGCTTGGTACATAGTGAAACATGGATATACTTTAATCTTGATCATTTATTGAAAACTTAAATTTTCTGCAGATGTTCATATCCATGTATCTATTAGGTATTTGCGATTCAATTCTTCCCTGGAATTTGTTTGAAAAAGGTGCACACTGCACAATCAGTAAAACAATTTCGCTCTCTGCCGAAATATTCTACCATAATCAGTTTGCGAGACATACTTGCCGACAATATGCGTAGCGTAGCCGAGTTTCTTCAACTCTTGAGGCAGGAAGGTGTAGTTGAGAGGCACACAAGCGGGCTGAACATCGCTTAGAACGTTGTGCTGTCAAATACATATGCAAAATTCTTTTAAATCATAGTATCAATTTCAATAGCCGCAACAGTTGAAATCCGATTTCATGGAAAGTCTTTGGTTCCATCATCATTAAAGTTAATCATGCTCAATTTAAATATGAATGAAGCAATATTTCCTTTCACTTACCTGCATGCCCACCTTGAATGGAAACATTCCACTCATGAAGGCCGTGCGGGACCTGTAAACCATGGTAGGGGGTTGAGAAGAACCATGATGTACCTAACATAACATATACTTACAACCACAGTGGGCATTTTCAAAATGATGTCATGTCGATAATCCACTTTTTGAATACATGCATTAACGTTGGATGTTTTCATGACATATAGATGGAACTTGCAAGGTGCGATTATTTCGAAGTACAAATTTACGGTCTTTAGCAAAAAACAAATGATAATTACGGGCTACAATAGGGCTGGACATATGCACTCTCAAAGATGATCCCCTCTGTTGCCAGTTTGTCGATGTTAGGAGTCTTCATGTGCGGGTTTCGGAAACCAACATCGTGCCATCCTTATTGTAATGAAAATTGACATGCTATTATTAAATATGCCTAACCATCACTGAAGTGCAACATTTAGTCGTTTTTACGGTACATGTGTCCCATATAAGCCTGCATGTTATCTGCTATCCGAGTAACCTCTGGGTGGGGGGGTGGGAGGGATTGCGGAAGCCTAGAGTAGTGGTTAAAGCGTTCGTTCGTCACGACGAAGTCCCGTGTTTATTGTTGGAATATTGCAAAAAGGGCCGTAAAGTCAGTATTGGTTTAATTTTTGTACCTCATTGAAGTGTAAAGTTCAACTTTCTTTCTTTCTCTACCGCCGCCGTGGTGTAGTGGTTAGAGCGTCCGCCCGGAGAGCGGAAGGTCGCGGGTTCAATGCCCGACCGCGTCATACCAAAAAAACGTTAAAACATGGTACTTGTTGGTCCCTGCCTGACGCTCGGCATTAATGGGTACAACAAGGACTGGTCGGCTCGGAGTCAGTATACTGTGTCTGAGTGGGGTATTCATGCTTCACTGCGGCATGGTATCTCAGTGGGCTAGCACTATAAAACCAGCTTCAGTCTGGGCTAGTACAAGGAGCCGCACATACACATACACACGCATGCACGTGGTCATATGAGCGAAATATTCTCAAGCACGACGTTAAACCCAATTTCACCTTACCTTCTTTCTTTCTCTTTACGTTTACCTTGGCCTTTGGCATGTTGTTATTATCTAGCTGATAAATAGAATACCATTCAACGAATGACACTCCATATCCCTGATATACTCGTTAAACAGTTAGGACAATTGACGTAATCTACGATGTCAATCTGAAACGATGTGTCAAATATCTCCCCATTAAATCCACATGCGTAAGACCAAGTTATAAGTACATCTGCTTGATAAAGCATACGTTTCCTGTTATTTTATGTGAATATGTATTGTAAAGCAGACCTCGAGGTACGAACTGTTGTTTTACCTTCAAAAGTCTGTGTTTATAGATCAGACATTTGTGATCATTTCAAATTTGTTTGTATGTGTAAATGTAGAAACGAATGCTTAAAACTAACAGTGATAAACGATTACCAGAATCCCCTATGTTCCATTCTGCTGATGCATACATTTATGATTCTGTCATATAACGAAGAATTACAACGAATAGGTGTGGATAGTCACGTTGTACACAAAGTTAACCTACTAACCTAAATCATCTGCAACTATGAAGACAATGTTGGGGGGTTGTACTGCCGCACAAGACACAAGAACCGAGAGGAACACAAGGATGAAGTTCTCCATTCCCACTGTCATTGATAAATGAAAACACCGCAGAGGTACTTGCTATATTCATAGGATGACCTTCACTCGCTTATCATCCAGGTATATATGCATGTATAACGTGATATGTAGCAGCTTAGGTGTGTCAGTACGTCTGTACTTAACTTGCTTACATTCCAGTAGACTCCATGTCTGGTTCGCTGTACGTGCACAGGACACAAAAATCGAGAGGAACACAGGGATGAACTTCTCCATTTCTATGGTCATAGATACATGAACACACCCCAGAGGACTTGTATTCATTCGATGACCTTTGCCCGGTAATCAACCAGATAAATACACATGGATATGATTTGTGCACATTAACATGCTGGGAAGATGTTTAAGTTTTGACTTCTGTTTCAGTGGATGTAATGCTCCGTGTCTGATATGTTAATCTAAGTCCAAATTTCGGAAGCCATTCCGTTTATTTTCCAGCACATGCTGACATTCTCAGTGCACTAGCAGCTAGCTACATGTCTTAAATGTAATGCCTCTTGTTTTTCTACAATCATGTATAGGTCGACCAGCACTAAGTTGTTTGAATTGTTCATATATGCACGTGTTTTAAATATGATTTAGGAGGTACACGTGCTGTGATTACAAATAAACTGACTTTTACATTTAAAGAATCCCGGTAAATTTGATATTAGAAACCGAACGCATCTTTTCAAATTTTCCAATTTCATGCACAGGTGAGTTTTTTTTGTACCATACGAATTTTCAAAGGGACCTTTGGGCCTCAGGATTGACATTGCACAATGAACTTCACTTCCCGCAGTAGAAGGTGAATCGTCCAGATTGTTGACGTTGGGTGGATATGTCAATCCAAGATGATATCTGTAAATAATCGAGTCTGGACCAGACAATCTAGTGATCAACAGCCTTAGAATCGATATACGCAATTGGGATACGACGACATGTGTCAACCAAGTCAACAAGCCTGACCACCCGACCCCGTTAGTCGCCACTTACGACAAGCATGGGTTACTGAAGATCAGTTCTACCCCGGACCTTAAAAGGTCCCTTAAAATGTAATCCTCAACCAGAACGCAACTAACCAATTGCAGTTTGTTTGGTTACGATTATGTTAGCTTATAAAACCTCTTCATTGTAACAGGGTTAGTGAATAATTATATTTGGGGTATTTTGTCAGCAACTACACATCATCTCACGAAAACTTCATTTTCATACCTGTAACTGTAAAAGAGCTGCCTCTGGGATCTCCGCATCTAACATCTTGAAATGAGGAAAAACAAGTGTGTATTATACACATAAGACATTTTCCAGCATTTCACGGAAATCCATTCAACACCAGTTGCTGTTCAGGATAAGATCTTTGACTTTCTGAAAGCCGAAGAAATAATTGGTGAAAAAAGACGTTCATGTTTAGGTTATTTGGACAAAACTAAATCATATTTTGTTGTGTGGTATTACACAGTCAGACCTTTTTGAAAGATTTAATGCCTATGTCACCATATTTTGTGAGTGTGATTACACCAAATGCAGGTCGTAAGTTAAATGTGGTAGATTTTAATTGGCTATGAAATGTCAGAAGGTGCGATATCGTGAACCCAAATACTAAAGGGCGTGTAAATAGAGTTATGACCTAAGGACTATTGTTCTCATCAACATGTAAATGTCATGCAAACTCCTTTTTGAAAAAAGGTGCTCATCGTATGCTCATAACTATGAACAGGGATGATAAACACATATTAAGAACGTATATTTGGTAAACTATGCAATAACTACGGTCTATCATCTTTTTCTCTGTATGTCCTGTGCTTGATGATTTGCATGTTGAATGTTCTTGCCATATACAAACCAATCATCCTACATTTTCAAGTTTATTGTATTCCATGCGTTCCTTATATACCCACCCATTAAAACGTGTGACATGACATTTATTTTATGCAATGAATTATACTGTGTTACTATGATGTTAGCATAGTAAAGATGCCCATGACGATCCAGGCTGGAAATGGTCTTCAACAACCATAAAGGGTAGGGCGGTCAGATTCGCTGACTTGGTTGACACATGTCATTGCATCCCAATTATGTAGAGAGGTGTTCATGGTGTCAGTCACGGGATTGTCTGGTCCAGACTCGATTATTTACAGGCTGCCGTCATTTAGATGGATGATGTGGACAGGTTGAATGAGGTTCACAATATCGGACCTTTGGAATGGTTGAATGAAGATTTCCCTAGCTCCTCTAACTGTGCTAGAGCTGTGAGATTACATCGTCCCATGATGAAAGTGATATGTATGTTATCTGCTGTCGCATTCCTATATGAGCCTGATATCAATAGACGACAAGGACACTGATGAGTTATTTGATGTGAATGACTCACTATGTGCTCAAGGTGAAACTGCTATGTTTGGAGGCCTTAATGCTGACATATCGAAATTCGCTATCGCTCGATGTTTACTGATTACTTACAATAGAGTATACACTTGGGAAAGGAGACGATATCAGTAAAAAGCAAAAGAGTATACCCTCATACCATCTCATTTACAATGTAAGGTAAAATCAAGAATTCTCTATATATAATCTTGAGACTCACACATATTCGTGTTATCTTAACCTTACCCTAGAGACCCTGTTATCTCCGAGACATTGTTAGTAAATGCACTGGACGAAGGGATGTGTAGCGTGTCACCAACTGACAGTGATTTAGAAGCACATGCATTCGAGATATGACATACATTCGAATCTGACAACAAATTTCTATTTGTTACACATGTTTTATCACTAGTTTGCCTTTTATTCCCCATGTGATCTGTTTATTCGAAGGTGTTTGTTTGGTTGACCATAATTATTTTGTGTCAGTCTAATTATTAGTTCCTTTTTGGTGTTGTATTTCATAACTTCGAAGAACGCCCAAAGTCAGTTTCACACATTTAGCTGACATGGTCAATCCAGCACTCAAAATAGTTGCAACGTTTATCCTATCGACGATCGGAACGGTGTGGTATGGTACGGTGAGAAGCTGCCACTTCGTGACAAGCTCTTTTAATGTGCCACGGTTTTTCACGTTTGGTGTTTACATCAAAGTGCTAAACATATACTTTATGTTTTCAAAGAGGCGTTTAACACAAATCGCCAAAGATATCAGTAAAATACAGACACGGGAAACTGGCATCTATTTATTTTACATGTACCATATCAAAATGAATTTCAAACAAAACATTGTTACGTACTATTTCAAAGGAATGATCTTCAATCAGCATCACATTATTGTTACAGATTATTCTATTCAGGTCGAGTCATCATTGCTCCGTTTATTTCATATAACTACTCTGAAGGTCAACACCATCCGGGGCTCCAGACGTTCCCGAAGTTTTTAGGGTTAGATGCAGGATCACCAGGAGGGTAGAGGGCGGGGACCATCTGCTTCCGATAGTCTTCAATCCGGGCTCTTAGTTGGTCGACAATGTCCGGCTTCTTAGGTGCGAGGTTGTAACGCTCAGTGGGATCCGCTGTAGACAGACAAGGGGTTATTAACATAATGACAAATAGCATGTGTGCATGGACTTATTGCGTTTGCACAGATTATGGACACATATTTGAAAATATACATTTTCGTATATATTTTGAGAAAGGTAAATCCTCCTTACAATTTTACAAATACGTTTATAGTCAATAGGTAATTGTTTCTGTTTTGCACCTACATCGTATATTGTACAGACGAGCTGGGAAGTCGCCCTTGAGGTATGTGATGGAATCATAAATGTCATTCTTTGTCTTGTTCATAGGCTCGTGCCAGCCATCGGGTGTCCCTGGATAGCCCAGTATCAACTTGTAGTCTCCAACCCTATCAACAAACAACACCACACAGGATCATTTACTGTACAACATTTTGAATTTATGGAAACTCAGCATGTTTTCATTAAAATAGAGAACGATAACATGTAAACACAATCAGGCTATAGATCGCTAGGAACTGAAGGTAAATCACCATTCCAGGGACCAGTTTTGGTTTACAATAAACTACTATCTGCTTAAACCGCAGCTCGAGTTACATCATCACTTTAGGTGCTGGCGATTATCAAGGTGCCAAGGACAGTTGTTACTAAATTATTTTTGTAATTAAATACATAAAAGCATTTGCCTTATTCCAGCATGACCCTCCATTACAGGTTCAAAGTCGTCAAGATTGTATATGAATTCGGTTCTGGACGATGGATTGCCATTCCTGATGGATTCCCAGTGACTTATTCCATCGATTGTCGTCTCTACAAAAGTTGAATGATAAAGTAAATGGATTTCATAAATGAAAACAAATACTAGAAAAAAACCCATATGAATTTAAAAGAATCGGTAATAAGTTGGGTGGGGTTATTACCAGGAGATCCGCCAGCCGCTGATACCAAGGTGGGCTTCCAGTCTACAGCATGCATTATTCTGTAATGACATGGGTCTGTGATTACCGGACTGCTAAAGATGGTCTATACTCATGCTGCCTAGGATCTTCAACCAGTCACCATTAGCTCCAGAAATAGCTCCAGAATATCGAAATTTACCGATGTGATGTAAAGCAATATTATCAAGAATTATACATTCTCTTTTGATATGACGATGACATAATCGCTTATATTGCTGACATCTACAAACCCGTTATAAGTTGTTTTGGTTTTCTTCAGTCCGGCGCCATACATGAAGGATGTCCCCCTCGTGCCCCCCTCCCAGATTGTGTGCTTTCCTCCTCTTAGAGGCCAGTTGCTGGCATACACTTCTACAGGACCGCCATTCTGAAGTGATATAAAACTCTCCTTTTGAATGATAATATATATCTCTTACTGTTCGTCAGTATAGTGAAGTGTAATTGATCTGTAAAATAAGATTGTGTTGCACACACAGTTAAGATCATACATACATTTCGGGTATTTATACGAATGCCAATGATTGGCAATGTACTCTCGGGTGACCCTTTTCAACATATCTTTGTTCAGGATGTAATCTGTATCGTCTTAGTATTTGTTTCCTTACATCAGCTGTAAACAGAATGAGTGTGTTGTCAAACAACCCCTTCTCCTTGAGAGCACTTGTAACGTTGCCAACAGCTTCGTCGAGGGCAGACACCATTCCTAAAGAGAGAAAATATCATCATAAACTCGTATCGTAACTTTGGTTTTGTGATAAGTGATTCTAATGTGTAACTCAACCATCTCATTTCACACCATTTCACAACCCTCCTTTGAATGTGCTGGTTCCTTGAGATAATATCCCGAGGGCGAGTCACATAGTCCATATATGCCTATACCTTTTATCTCAAATTCAACTAAATGTAAATAAATGGTTTTTTTTCACATTTTATCGTGATATTCTTGACCTATACTGAATGAACAAGGCGCTTAGACCTGATCCGGACATATCGTGGTTTACCTTCTTAATGCAGAGACGCATATTGTACTATTCTTTATCCCCATTAGACTTAACACCTCCGGGCTATCAACCTGCCCACTAAAGACCATGGATAGTGAACGGGTAGAGGAACGTATGTGTAATTCCAGTTTGAAGAAGTTCGGATTACCTGAAAATATTCTGCGGCCTTCGTTTAACACGTTAGGGTACATGTTGTAGTACTTTTCGGGAACCTGAATACAGAATGATGAGAAACTGACACTGTGATGAATTTTGCAGCTGTCTCCATGAAGAGGTAAACATTGAAGATATTTGAAAATGTTTTATGCAGACACATTTCTTGTGAAAAAACAAATGTCTGAACATTTTGTACTATGTAGATGTGTTTCATTCTAAGTGTTATAAAGCAACTACAGCTTAAATGTACAGCTGCAAGGGAACACAAAACAGCCGGTGCAATATACGCGTTGTTTTGTAAAGAAACAAGTTGAAAGACTACTTTACCTCAATCGGGGCATGTACGTTCTGATAGGGCAGGTACATAAACAGAGGCTGGGAGACGTTGTGTTGGTTGATGATGTCAATAGCTTTCTGGGCGAATGTATACTGAAACAGAGAGACAGGACGAGTACATGTAATACGATGCTGCATTGTGTGTGGGGAGCGATCTGGTAGCGTGTTCGTTACCGCCTGTGATGATTGGGATCAGGGCAGACAAGTTGTCTGATACTGTATTGATACTGATAAAACCTATTCAGAATACAATGACAAGCAGTCACCTCAGTTGGACAACTTGATCCAATTAGACACCAATTAGTGGGCTAATGTCACAAATGATATATTTGATTATACTCTCTTAGTGAATTACAAATTCAAATGCTGCTTCATGTTGAGTCCCACTCAGAGTGAGACAGGGATCGCCATTACACAAAGGCCATGATCCATGCCACACTCCGCAAAATGGTAATATCGGGTGTGACTTAACTTGAAGAGGTACTGGAATTTGTAATTTACTTTGAAAACGTAATCATAAAAATAACATTTGTTACATGGTTGTATGTAGTGGTAGAACACCCCCCACCCATCCCCCACCCCCCTTTCCTGTAAGTCATGGTAGCATATGTGTCATCTGTCGAGCAGTCGTAGTGTTTGAACCCTACGCAGGTCAATAACTTTGTTCCTGATTTTATGCAGATCCCAGGTTAAAAATAACTAGCCATTAGGTACTGAAAATGTATCCCCTGAGCACAGATATGGATTCATTATCAGTGGAAGACAAGAATGACGAACATTTCAATTCTCAATCACACAGCTGTCCAATGTTGATTTATCCAACTGGTGTGGTCACTAGTTTGTACATTACTCACAGCTGAATACTCCCCCCTGTAATCCCAAGCGGGAAGTTTGTTATCCCGGTAGTCCAAATAGGCATCTGCAAAATACGTATGTGAAATCTGATATGCGTAAAATGTGTCCCTATTTCCTATCTATTCTCCATTGGTTATGGCATCATTTTCATACAGCTATTAGTGAGTGAGTTAATATTTAACGTCACATCGGCAATATCTCAGCCATATCGGGACGAAAACAATTTATACAATAAAAAGTGAAAACATTTTGAAGATTAAAACCTGTCGACGATGGACAGTAAAAATACTAGATAATCACATATATAATATAAAACTAGCGAGCAAAGCTAAAACATTCCAATTAAAGAAGACAATACAATATAAAACACGGGCTATAGATCTCCAACAACTGAAGGTAGATCACCATACTAGGAACCATGGGGACTTACATTACTTTTCCTACCTGCATGGAGCCTAGCTGGCATACAACTATTACATCACCTATGGAGCCTAGCTGGCATACAGCTATTACATCACCTATGGAGCCTAGCTGACATACAGTTATTACATCACCTATGGAGCCTAGCTGGCATACAGCTATTACATCACCTATGGAGCCTAGCTGGCATACAGCTATTACATCACCTATGGAGCCTAGCTGGCATACAGCTATTACATCACCTATGGAGCCTAGCTGGCATACAGCTATTACATCACCTATGGAGCCTAGCTGGCATACAGCTATTACATCACCTATGGAGCCTAGCTGGCATACAGCTATTACATCATCACCTATGGAGCCTAGCTGGCATACAGCTATTACATCACCTATGGAGCCTAGCTGGCATACAGCTATTACATCACCTATGGAGCCTAGCTGGCATACAGCTATTACATCACCTATGGAGCCTAGCTGGCATACAGCTATTACATCACCTATGGAGCCTAGCTGGCATACAGCTATTACATCACCTATGGAGCCTATGGCATACAGCTATGGCTATTACATCACCTAGCCTAGCTGGCATACAGCTATTACATCACCTATGCATACAGCTATTACAGCCTACATACACAGCTATTACATCACCTATGGAGCCTAGCTGGCATACAGCTATTACATCACCTATGGAGCCTAGCTGGCATACAGCTATTACATCACCCATGGAGCCTAGCTGGCATACAGCTATTACATCACCTATGGAGCCTAGCTGGCATACAGCTATTACATCACCTATGGAGGCCAAACCCTAACAACCTAAATTCATGAAATGAAAATGGTTCCACTTGGTAAATAATGTTTGCTGTTTGTGTATGAATATTGTTTACATAGTGATCCTGGCGTTTGTATTTCTCCGACTTAACTAGTTGATTAAAAAAGGGGTTTAAAGACATGATTCAAAACTACGTGACTGACTTTGATGAAATATACTGATAACGTGTCGTATTTGTAGTAATGTACTTGCTTTTGGTGTGATTGAAGTAGTCTTCTTCTGCACTGTAGTAGCCAAAGAACGTATCAAACCCTCGGTATGTTGGCGTGCACTCCCATTTACAGAAACCCAGGTGCCACCTTGCAAACAGGTGAAAAATAGTGGGATGGTCTTGAGTGGTGCAACATAGTGACACAAGGATATATTTAAATCTTGATCATTTGTCAATTGATATAATTCTCTGCAGAAATTCATGTAAATATCTCGTCCGTTAGGTATCTGCGATTCCATTATGCAAGTGTACACTACACAATCAGAAATACAATATCGCTCTCTATAGACATGTTGTATCATTGTGAGTTTGCTGGACATACTTGCCGACCATATGTGTAGCGTAGCCGAGTTTCTTCAACTCTTGAGGCAGAAAGGTGTAGTTAAGAGGGACACACGCGGCCTGGTGATCTCCAAGAACGTTGTGCTGTTAAAAATATATAAGCTAGACCCTGTTATGTCATAGTATATTAATGGAAAGGAGCTTTGGTTCCATCATCATTAAAGTTGATTATGCTCATTATGACTACATCCACTCAGTCAGACTGGCAGTATCGCACTCTACACAAACGGTTCTGCTATGAGTTTGCTGGACATACTTGCCGACCATGTGTGTGGCATAGCCGAGTTTCTTCAGCTCTTGTGGCAGGAAGGTGTATTTGAGAGGAACACAAGCAGCCTGACACTATGCTTCAATGTGAGATATAAAAGGCCCATTACATGGCAGCACACAGCCACAGGCCGTTACATAAAACCTTATGTGTTCCATTATCATGGGAACAGCCAATCTTTCCTTTCACTTACCTGCATGCCCACCTTGAAAGGAAACATTCCACTCATGAAGGCCGTGCGAGACCTGTAAACAATCATAGGCGACCATGATAATCTCAGCTCGATAATACATTCATGATACTTATTCATTGTTAAGGTTTTGAATGTGAGGCAGGTAATTCTACGAACACGTTTTACAATTTGTATGTTGAATACATGCATTAACGTTATATAGAAATACAAATGTAAGGTCTGTGACAAAACAAATGATAATTACGGGCTACAATACGGCTGGACATATGCACTCTCAAAGATGATCCCCTCTGTTGCCAGTTTGTCGATGTGAGGAGTCTTCATGTGTGGGTTTCGGAAGCCAACATCGTACCATCCTGATTGTAATGAAAATTGACATGATATGATTAAGTATACATAAGCATCACTGAAGTGTAACATTTAGTCGTTTTTACGGTACAGATCTTCCATATAAGCCTGGATGTTAGCTGCTTTCCGAGTAACCTCTGGAGCTTTGGGGTAGCCTAGTGGTAAAAGAGTTCGTTCGTCATGGCGAAGTGCCGTGTCCCGCATAAAATCTGTGAAGCCCGTTTCTGGTGTCCCCGACATAATATTGCTGGAATATTGCTAAAAGCGCCGTAAAACCTTGGCCACTCCATGAAAGTAACATCGTACCACCCTTATTGAAATTAAAGTTGACACAGTATGTTTATATATATTATACCTTATTGAAGTGTAAAGTAGAATCGCGTTAACAATGTGTTTCTTTCTCTTGATCTTGTCATGTTGTTATTATCTAACTGATCTAACAGATATGATGGACGTAATCTACGATGTCAATCTGAAGCGATGTGTCAAATATCTCCCCATGCAATCCATGTGCCTAAAACCTAGTTATGAAAACACTTGCTGGATGAAACATACGTTTCCTGGTATTTTATGTGAATATTGCATGTAAATGAGACCTCTAGGTACGAACTGTTTTTACCATCCAAAGTCTACGTTTATTGATCATTTCAAATGTGTTTGCAAGTATAGAATGCTTAAACCTAGCAGTGATAAACGATGTTCAATCTTCCGAAGCATACACAGACGAGTCTGTCATATAACGAAGAATAACAGCGAATATGTGTGCACAGGCACTTTGTACACACAATTAATCTACTCACCTAAATCATCTGCAACTATGAAGACAATGTTGGGGGGTTGTGTTGCCGCACAAGACACAATAATCAAGAAGAACACAAGGATGAACTTCTCCATTTCTACTGTCATAGATAAATGAACACACCGCAGAGATTATTGTTATATTCACAAGATGGCCTTCACTCGCTTATCTCCCATGTATTATATACATGTACAACGTGATATGTAGCAGCTTAAGTGTGCCTGTACTTAATTTGCTGACATTCCAATAGATCCCATGTCTGATTCGCTGTACGTAATTGTTCATGCATTTTTCATGCTTTGTGACTAATTGTTTAGACCATGTTTAAACATCCCACTAAGCAACAGGACAGAAAACTAAACAAAATTATCTCTCACAAATATTACTGATATTGTTGGTGTCATAGTTCCAGGTTTCTTGAGTATATGTTCAGAGAAAATAAGACTATTATCACCCCTGCCAATACACAGATTGGTGACGTACAGGATCGGTAAGGCATATCTATTTCTCCACTTTGACCTACTTGGTCCTGTAATTCATATACTCGCGATTGTTCAATAACTAGGAACGTTTTTTCAAATTCAGAATGCGTTGGGGGTGTTGCTATCTAACAGTTTTGTGTAGAAAAATATGTGCAACATTTTTAATCATCTGTTCACTGACCATGAGTGAGTGAGTGAGTATGGTTTCACGTTGCTTTTCGCAATATTCCAGCAATATCACGGCGGGGGACACCAGAAATGGGCTTCACACATTGTACCCATGTGGGGAATCGAACCCGGGTCTTCGGCGAACGCTTTAACTACAAGGCTACCCGACCGCCACTCACTGGCCATGAGCCGTGGAATATGACAAAGCCGTGGTATGCATTCCTCTGTGATACGGGAACATGTTGACGTGACTACTGTCGTCCACGATAACGTGCAATCCATTGTTCGCAATCCAAGTATGTTGGTGTGATTCATGTTTGTTGACACACCAAACTACCGTCAGGAGATTGTTAATAAGGGGTTGTTGTTATGAACAAAGGGCAAGCTTGACCTCAAAGTCACCGAGCTTTCCAACTCGTTCGAGCTGTTCGCCTCTTCAAAAACCCGCATTTGCTGTTGAGGTATATTGCATGAAGACGTCTTGGGGCAGAGCTTATTTGGTCTCTAACGTACGCTGGTAAACACATGGACCCATCAAATTATAACACATTGTTGCAAAATGAAGACTCCTTTCCCAATCATCAGTAAGTAACGTCATATCAAAGTTCAATGCGCGAGTTCTGCGCTTAAGGTATATTGTTCTAAAGGGTCATATCAGTAAACCGTCACTCTCACTAGGAGATATTTGCTGCCATATCGTGACGTCAGCAAGAAAGCAACCAGTTGTAAGTAGTAATGAAGAGATTCAGATTAGGCTCGTGTGGATCTCATAAATGGAGAGTGAATACGTTGGCCTTCAAGTCGGGATCATGTGTAGCGAGTATTTCATCACTTCCAGGAATATCCCAAATGAATTTCACACACTGAACCTACACGTTCAACCCAGCAAGCCAAGACTGATATCGTGAAACCATTTACACCATTGACTATCGTAATGGTGTGGTATGACAAGAAGTGAGTTAATATTTAACGTCACATCGGCAGTATTTCAGCCATATCGTGACGAGAACATTTGATATTGAAATGACATATATGCATATTATTAAACACCTGCCGACGAAGGACAGTAAAACAACTAGAATATCACAGATATGTATGTAAAACTAGTAATTATATCTAAAACGTTTTAACTATAGGGGGAAAACAATACAGTATAAAAAGGGCTATAAATCGCCAATAACTGAAGGTAGATCACCATACCAGGGACCCAAGGGGACTTACATTACTTTTGCTACCTGCATGGACCCCAGTTGGATTTACACCATCCCCTCAACCATTGGCGACAGAAGAGAAATCTAGCCATAAATTAAAAGCACACATATTCAACGATTAAAGACGTGGCAAGCGTATGACAAGAAGTACCATACATGACAAGAGAGTCTAAACTGTCACAATTGACCACATGATAGTCAGAATCATATCTTGGCGTTGGGTTTAAGAAACGTGTTTAAACATGAACCTTGTACTCCGTACATCATACTTACGGTTCCAAGTGTGTTTAACATAACTGTGCCATTGTTTCAGTGAAAAGAACACTCGGGGACCTGACATGTATTTATTTTACATAAGATAGCAAAATGACTTGTTCCATATTACTGCATCCGAAATAACGTCATTCAACATAATATAATGGTTACAGAATCGTTCATTTACTTCGAATTTAACATTGCTTAAGTGTATTTTATTTGAAATAAAGACATCGAATGTCAGCACCATCCGGGGCTCCAGACGTTCCCGAATTTTTTAGGGTTAGATGCAGGATCATGAGGCGGGAAGAGGGCGGGGACCATCTGCTTCCGGTAGTCGTCTATCCGGGCTCTTAGTTGGTCAACAATCTCCGGCTTTATTGATGACATGTCGTAACGCTCAGTGGGATCAGCTGCAGATGGACAAGGGGATATTCACATGATGACAGACAGCATCAGACAGGGAAAGTGTACACACAGATGACGGACATGTATTTGAATAATTACATTCTCGTATATATATTGAGCCTGGTGAATCCTCATTACAACATTACCAGAAAAACTGACTGACTGAGTTTGGTTTACGCCGCTTTTAGCAATATTCCAGCAACATCACGGCGGGGGGACACCAGAAATGGGCTTCACGCATTGTACCTATGTGGGGATTCGAACCCGGGTCTTCGGCGTGACGAGCCAACGCTTTAACCACTAGGCTATCCCACCGCCCCGTTACCAGTTAAAAGTATAATGTATAAGGACATGATTTCCTTCTGCACCTACATTGTACGTTGAAGAGACGCGCGGGGTTATCGCCTTTAAAGTAGATGAAGGAATCAAAAAGGTAATCCTGTGTCTTGTTCATAGGCTCGTGCCAGCCATCGGGTGTTCCTGGATAACCCAATATCAGCTTGTAGTCTCCAACCCTGTGAACAAAGAAAAGCACATAGGACCAGTTCACTTCTGAGTATTATTGTTAGATATTTTGGAATGATGGAAAAAACATGAAGATTTTGCATTTCCATGGCTATATCTTGCTCTCGAATTGTTACATAGGCATGGATCGGTACAGATTGGTATGTCTCTCACGTGTTCATCACGAGTGTTGATATTTAATCTGCTAAAGAATTTCTAAATAGTTGCTGTAATTTAATACATAACAGTATTTACCTTATTGCAGCATGTCCTTCAAGGGCAGGTTCAAAGTCATCAAGGTTGTATATGAACTCGGTCCTATGGGAGGACCATTGATCCCCATTCCTGATAGATTCCCAGTGGCTAATACCGTCGATTGATGTCTCTGCAACAGGTTGAATTGAGTTTAGGTTAACGCCGTCTCCTCTATCAGTACAATTTATTGGATTATGTGATATTCCTTTGTTGTGGTCTCAAATCACATATGTGCCGCATTCTAGGTTCTGGGGAAATGCTGGAATTCTAATGACTATTTCTAGGCGCTATGGACAAATGTACATGAGTTGTCTGTTTATCATGAATGTATTGCCGTAAAGAGCTTGTTTACATCAGTAACTGGAAACACTGTTTGGAAATGTCAGACTGAGTGGAACTCAAAAGTAATGCTGGAAATGACAGGGCTGCAAGATGATTATGTATATTGTGGACGCCTGCGTAATATTACAAGCGTACACGTACGTACTGTTGACTCATATAGTTCTTTGCAGAAACTGAATATATAAACAGGACCCGTGGAATTCAAGGCCAGAGCTGACTTTGAGCAACCTATGCTTGCTGTAAGAGGCGATGAATGAGATCAAGTGTCAGGAATGATTTGGTTGATGTTCACGTTCTCCCCCACACAAGCAATAAACTAAAGTCCTCATTACCAGGAGATCCACCAGCTGCAGACACCAATGTGGGCTTCCAGTCTACAGCATGCAGCATTCTGAAAATGTGATTACCGGACTGCTAAAGGTTTTTATATATGTATATACTATGTTCAGTCTATTTAACTAGACATCTTAGCTCTGGAATAGTTAATTCCCATTCAACTCCTTTAAGATAATGACATTTTCCTCAAAGATGTCGAACATTGAATTGATGGCATCTACGAACCCGTTATAAGTTGTGTTGGTTTTCTTCAAACCGGCGCCATACATGAAGGATGTCCCCCTCGTGCCCCCCTCCCAGATTGTGTGCTTCCCTCCTCTCAGAGGCCAGTTGCTGGCATAGGCTTCTACAGGACCGCCATTCTGAAATGATATGAAACTCCACACTCAATTTAGTACTGCTGTTACTGTTCCACTGCATACTGAGGTGTAATTGATTTCTGAAATACATATTGTGCTGCATTATCACTGAAACAAAACCACTTTCGTCGGGTATTTGTTTGATTGACGTTGTATTCACAAGCCACCCATTCAACATTGTTTTGTTAGACTTATAGATGTAGAGATTATAACTGTATATGCGTTCATAGATTTTGTTTTCTTACATCAGCTGTAAACAGAATGAGTGTGTTTTCAAACAACCCCTTCTCTTTGAGAGCACTTGTTACGTTCCCAACTGCTTCGTCGAGGGCAGATACCATTCCTAAAAAGAGAAAATATGATCATGAGCACCTTGATGCCATAACATGTGTTTATGGGATGATAAAGTCGCTAGTGTTTTGATCGCTGACAGTATACAGCACGTATACATAATGTATCAGTGAGCGAGTGAATTCTGTAAATAATCGAGTCTGGACCAGACATTCCAGTGATCAACAGCATGAGCATCGATCTGGGCAATTGTGAACCGGTTACATGTCTCAACCAAGTCAGCGAGTTGCCTCTTACGACAAGCATGGGTTACTTAAGATCAATATTCTAACCCGGACCTTCACGAGTTTCATTATGTTAATCTGCAAATAGAGTCATATGTGTTATTGTATCGTTACTTTGTTTATTGGGATAAGTGATTCTTATGCCTAACTGAACTACCTTGGAATGATTTCATTCAAATCTGTGACATGATATTCTGAGTTCCATACACGTAAAACAGACCATATGTGGCACTTAACCCTCATTTCAACGTAATGAAAGAAAGGGTTTCTAAACTTTATCCTGCAGTTCAGTGTGACCAAAGCGTAAACATTCAGAAACTATATTTTAATAAACCAACTCATGTGATTGAAGTTATCAGTTCGATCCATTTAAAGATCCTCATAGCATGGCAGCCGTGAGGTGACCGTAACTGAAACATCGCATTCCAGATTGTTTAAAAATGTCAACTGGATAAACTTTTCTCGGTCTGTTAGTACTATTGACTGAGACATTGCTTGATTGGCTAAAGGAATTCCACGCCGATACGTCCATATTTTCCTGCTTAGTGCAGAGACGCATAATGCTTAAAGGCCGGGTGGGACAACTTAGGAATGGCCAGCGAGTCCTAACTTGACACACAGAAGGAAGCGAGCTACAAAGACATAATTTATATCATTGGAAAGATCTCGAGGAGATGAACCCAAAAAAGTTCATGTGCCAGTGCGCTCACGTGTTCATAAGCTCACAAATGGGCTCTGAAAATGCATTTCTGCAGAAATTACTGGCAGAATTATTTTTTTCCGCAGAAATTTCTGGCAGATTTTTTTTTTACCGCAGAAATTTCTGGCAGAATTTTTTTTTCCCGCAGAAATTTCTGGCAGAAATTTTCATTTCACTACCAGAATTGTCTTAATTGAAAATAATTAGACACCATCTTTGGATAATTCAATATGGACTTTCTTCAAATGATGTTGTTTTCTCCTGTAAACAACTTCAAGTGGGAGGGATAATGGTTCCCAGAAGTAGATCGCCGCACAAATCTTACAAGGCATATTTTAACATCTTATCAAGACGAAATGAAATGAAAATAATTTGATGATTTCTTTATACATCGTTTATTCACACTCTGTATTACATGAGTTTCATTGCGCTAAGTTGTAGTCATTTCATCTCTGACATGAGTCCCGTTGTCCCTTTGGTATGGTTTATGTATCTCTATTGTTTGTAGAGTCAGTCGAACTGTACATTGGAACACTAAATTGTATATGGCAGATGTGTAATCTTGAAACCACAATGAAGCTGTTTTTCAAACAGTCTTGCAATAATCGAATCAGGATTAGGTGTCTTCCCCTTAAGACGACATTTGGTATTACAGTGAAAATCCTTTGATGTTTCGCCGAGGTAGACTCGTGTTGTTTTAATGGATTAGTGAGGTGGGTTATACTATAAACTGAACTGCATAACGAAATCGGTGTTCATTTTCATGATATCAACTCACATTGTAATATGAACATGATATCAACTCACTGGTTGTTGATTTCCATTGGTATCAACTCACTGCTTATTGACTGACATTGATTGATTTCAGCTCACTGCTTATTGACTGACATTGATTGATTTCAACTCACGACTAACTGATTGCCTTTGACACTGATTTTAAATCACTAATGATTTGTTTGCTTATTGATTGACATTGATTTATTTCAACTCACTACTACTGATTGCCTTTGACACTGATTTTAATTCACTATATTATTTGTTGATATTTACTCACTAGTTATTATTGGTATATATCCTGCTTATCCGCAATCCAATGCATCACTTTCGAAATGGCAAATCAGCAGTTAGAGTGCAAGTTCATTCCAACTTCACGTGGAGGAAGGTGTCTCTGTATAGATAGGATACATGTTTAGAGTGAGCCGCAAACACAATGCTGCATCGCGGATATCATGGATGTGCCTAGATAAGAACTGCACTTAAACTATTTCTACAGTTGAATGCTGACATTCAAATGTATATAAATTATTGTTATCGATAAACTTGTCACGGATAAAAATGTCATATATGTGTTTTAAAGGGGTGTAAATAATGGTTCGTGGGAGTATTTCATTTATTTACCGGTTAACAATTTAGTATCATCCATCTGCTTAAAATCACACAGAACCTCCGTGTTCTCCAGAGGCAGTCGACTTGAAAATCCTTGCATGCTTCACTGATTTGTTGTTTTAAACATCACAGTTGTCGTCTTCCGGGAATGAACTAACAGAACGAATCTTCCATAGGTAGTAGGTGAGTGTTTAGGTCAAGGGTTCTGATTACAGTATTATAATGTTGTGAACTGAGACAGGGATGTATGTATATACATATTGTATAAAACTTGAAATGTTTCACTTCTTCAAATCCTGCATTATGTTGTGTAATAACGTAATGCGGGTAGAAAACATGTGTTCTAGACAGCAGTAATAAACGATCCCGACAAATACCATCCTGTGTAAATACTCGTAATGGCTAATTATTTGGGAGAGTGTGTATTTGACCGTCCTTTCACCTGTATCAGATAATTTATGAGACACCTGCGTGTGGGCCACTTCTTGTTTATTTTAGGTAATTAGCAATCAGTGTGATCAACTGATCTGGATCTGATCTTGTTGGGTTTGGGGTATTTGCATCAGAATGACAATAACTGATTCATAATCAGGAAACTAAAACTATATACACTTCTGTTATTACCTCAAAGACCGGTTTGAGGAATTTAAGCAATTCATATCATCATGACATTAGATGTTTTGGTTCAGTTCTGTGTTGGACCTATTCGATACACTATGTTTCAGGTGTACGAGGTCAGATAAAGTAGGTTGTATATATATATACAAATTATACAACAACGTCATGAACAGCAATTATGATTGTATGTTTCATTGGCATTCTAGCATGCGGCTTCTTAATAGCAACTTCTTGTTCTTTGCATAAAGCAACGTGTGACGAGTAGTGACTGACGAAGGGTACTACATACCATAGCCTACGAAGAGCTGACCAAGCTATAGACTTCAATCAGCACCCGTTTTTTTATGACTGTTTTTACAACTTAATCCGTCCTGCTTATCGGCTTCATGGCTGTGCTATTTATTGTTCTTACTTCCCACCTGGCCTCGTCCAATTATCTACCCCTTGTTATTCAAGTACACGATGTTTGTCACAGCATTCGATCATTCTAATCACTTGGTTTTTGTCACCGTTAGCTTGAACATGGTGTGAGAACCTACAAAGAAACGTTGCTCTATGCAATTAACAAGAAGTTGCTATCAAAAAGACCGTATGCTTTTATTAGCAATTTTGCTGTCGCATTCCTGGGAAATTAGAGACAATTGTGAATGTCGAGTCACCACTGATTTTTTTTAAATGATGTTAGTCACCCAGGATTCCTACAAAATATCGTGTTAAATTGTTTGAAAATATACCAGTCCTAATGATTCATTCATCCACATCTCTAAGACTTGTTTACCTAACACTGCCGCTGCAATAAACAACCTATACATTGGATCAGTAAAAGAGCAAAACTTGCTTATGAAAATATCTCTTCAGGTAATGTGTTGAAACGGCTGGTTTGTGCACATAGATAGTGCTAAACATAATGTACCATTGCACAAATGAAATGCATAAAGTCGGTATTTTGAAGTCAGTGGTCCAACAAACTATAATGTCTACGTTCTATCGAAAAGGTATCAAAATTTTCTTAGATAAAATGGTGAATGAAACTTGATGAATACGTTTGGAAAGAGCTACGATATATACCTGCAAAACGCAGAGGTTGTTCGAGATTTATACAGTATTGTGATTTAAACAGTATTTTTTAAAATTTCCATTAATGTTTACATTTTTCATAATACACGACATGACAAAATGGAAATAGGATTAGCAAACAGGCCATATGGCCTATGTCAATGCTTCTCCGCATATAGTTCGTTATTATCTTGACTTAATTCTATGGAGCAGACATTAGGACATTAATGAATGAATCAAAACAAAAGAAAATAAAGAAAAGAAAATAAAGAACAAGACACCAAGTGCATTTTATGTTTATAGGTTGTTACTTGAATTCCGTAAAGCGGTTAGTTTCAGTTATATAATTCTGAACGGATTTTATAAGGTTTTCATTGTCTAAAGGAGATAAATCGTCATTGCCGTGAAGTATAGTATATATGCTGAGGTGGTTAAGGACAAAGTATCTCCTCGATGAATTTTCACATTGTTTTGTCACTGAACAACACGCTCCATGCTGTTGCTACCGAGATCATAATATATAGATCTTATCTATTTTATGATTTGTGTTGTAATACGAGTGTGAAAGGAAACGATTAATCATACAATAATATCATGAGAAAATATACCAATCACGAATTAAACGCATATGATTTGCACACCACCATATGATTTTAGAGCCTCACGTTAGTGACTTAAATTCATATCGTTCTTTCAACACATTTTCGCTTCATGGATGACAACGTCTATATTATATAGGATTGTACCGTTGTCAAGCGAGACTGAGGTGCTGTAGCAGACTTATATATACATCAACATGGATTAAGCAGTTCAAATCCGCGGACACAAGCCCTCCATCAACAGAGATGAAGGATATCTCATCCCATCTGCATACAATGAACTGAGAGCAACAACTTAGCAGAGCATTCCAGCCATGTATATTTTCTACTTCTTGGACATTTGACTTCCTCCTGTTGTCACTGCTTTATTACCACTATCCTATAGTTGTTGCTGTTAATCCCTTTGATGCACGCCTACATGTTGTTTTACTTATTCCCTGTAAAGTCTGATCTGTGCAAAGAGTGGGCACCTGCTCCTTTTGATAATTATGATTACCCCCTCTCTAATAGAGTTTTGTCATTTGCAATGAATTATAGTAACCCTTATCGTAGATTACCCAGCAACATATGTTTGCTTGGACACTGAGCCGTTGCCTACCTTTTCCTGTACCACATAAAATCTGCATGGTATGCCGGTTGATATTGTTATTTGAAATCGGCAGACAATGCACACCTGTTGTTGCTGCAGGACAATGAATATTTCCGATACGACATTGTAAGTACTTGGGGGTGCAGACATATGACTTAAATATGTTTGCGCATGCTGCTTAATAGCATATTTGTGTAATACCACAATATACATGGATAAACTATCAAACTATGCATCGTTTAGAAAAAAAGTATTTTGAATACATGAAAGAGAATATTTATAAAGTTATGACTTGTGAAATTTAATTGTGCGGACCAAATGTATGTTTCATTACAAAGTTCTCTGTTAATGTCTTCCTACAATCAACAAAATATCATCATCTGGTGTTTAACTGAACCGATAAAACCTACTGGATAGAACCCAAAAGACGTGTATTGTCCATGCGGCACCACCCGACATTGTTTTGGTGTTTTCCCTGAGTGGCCGCTCTCTGGATTACGCAATTGTTAATTGCTGTGGCCACCAGGGACAACCGAACCGGGACGGTGGCCGCTTGTAGGGACAGCCCATAAACAACAAATTATCAGGTGTGAAAACAATTAGATTTTCTCGGGTATTGTCACTTTGAACAGTGATACATTGTCGCTTAGGTATTGTTTATCATCTCAGTTCGGTACGCTGGTCATGTTGAGCGTGTTGATGGAGGCATTTCTAGGAATATGTAAATGATAAAATATTGTTATTATGTATCTAGTATGTGTCCAAACATATTGAATGCATTTATATTTATAGGAAAAGACTGAGGGTTTTTCATGTTGTTCAGAATATATGCTAATAATAAGCGTTCAATGATTTGAATACATGAATTCATTCACCTAAACTATATACAATGTATATAGAGAGATGATATATATGCCAGGGTAGAGATTGCAAGCAGAGTCAGTACTGGTAGAAACTTATTATATAGAATAACCTATGCAATTGCAATCTCTACCAGTGGAAGCTCCATTCTGATCCTACATATGATTTTTCATATGTGAAACCATAGTTTGTATCAACAAAATGGTCATGATTAGGACATTATCAATTAATGCAATTTGTATTAAAGTGAGATACATTGATATGGAATTATTTGAATTTCTTTACATTTTTCACATATTAAAATAACATGCATAACAAATGAATATTATTGTTCAGCAAATAAAGTGTTGTTTGCCTACAGAACAATCAGGGTTTCTACCAGTTGAATTGGAAATTGTACTGGTAGAATCGCATCTGACAGGTAGGATCCGATTTCAATCTCTACTAGTAGGATACTGGTAAAGACTGCGAAGTCTCTACTGGTAGAATCTCCGATCAGATCGCAATCTCAACCCTGACAAATATTTATATATATATATAGGACACATATTTCTCCGAGAGGATCTATCTCTGAAACATTTGGCAACAGGGCTAATGTCTAACATGAAATGACTGTAACTTCGTCCAGTGAAACTCATGTTATACAGAACGTGAATAAAAGATGTATAAAAAAAATCACCATATTATTTTTATTTTCATTTCGTCTTGATAAGATGTTAAAATATGCGTTGTAAGATTTGTGCGGCGATCTACTTCTGGGAACCATTATCCCCTCCCACTTGAAGTTGTTTACAGGAGAAAGTAACATCATTTAAATAAAGTCCATATTGAATTATCCTAAAATGGTGTCTAATATTTTTCAATTAAGACAATTCTGGTAGTGAAATAAAAATTTCTGCCAGAAATTTCTGCGGAAAAAAAAAAAATTCTGCCAGAAATTTCTGCGGTAAAAAAAAAATCTGCCAGAAATTTCTGCGGAAAAAGTTAATTCTGCCAGTAATTTCTGCAGAAATGCATTTTCAGAGCCCATTTGTGAGCTTATGAACACGTGCGCGCACTGGCACATGAACTTTTTTGAGTTCATCTCCCCGAGATCTTTCCAATGATATAAAATATGTTTTTGTAGCTCGCTTCCTTCTATGTGTCAAGTTAGGACTCGCTGGCCATTCCCAAGTTGTCCCACCCGGCCTTCTTACAACAAGTTCCATTCGTTCACTCAACTTTGGAGTTGGAATAGCGAACAGGCAGAGGAATGTACGTGTAGTTACAGTTTGAAGAAGTTCGGATTACCTGAAAATGTTCTGCGGCCTTCGTTTATCACATTTGGGTACATGTTGTAGTACTTTTCGGGAACCTGAATGTGGAACGATCAGCCAATAAGAATATGAATCTTAAAGAATTATTGAAGAAAGTGACACGTTTGATGATTGTATCAGTTCTTTCCATGAAAAAATCCCACTTAAATATTTGATTATGTTCTATGCAAACACATTTGCATTAAAACCCGAAAAGATATTGTACGATTTAGTCGTGTCCTATCAAGTTTAGATATAATGTCACATCATACAGTTTAATACACAAGTGCAAGGTTCGTAGTTCGAAAAGTAATAGCTTTATTCAATCCGACTGTTTGCAAAGAAATCAGTTGAAATGCTACTTTACCTCAATCGGAGCATGTACATTCTGATAGGGCAGGTACATAAACAGAGGCTGGGAGACGTTGTGTTGGTTGATGATGTCAATAGCTTTCTGGGCGAATGTATACTGAAACAGAGAGATGGAATGGGTACATCGGATACAAGTTTTCTCTCTGCTTCAACCTGATGAGTCCGGAAACACTAGGTGGCATATGTTTTGCATTTTGCGTGGGGAGCGATGGGGCAGCGTAGAGATTCCAACGTTTGGTCGTCACACCGAAGGCAAGGTTAAATTCTTTACTTCCCCAGTGTGTGGTTGCTGAGATGATGCTGGAATGCTTCAAGGCTAAAAGGTTTATCCATCCATCCATCCATCCATCCATCCATCCATCCATCCATCATCCATCCACCCATCCATCATCCATCCATCCATCCATCCATCCATCCATCCATCCGTCCATCCATCCATCCGTCCATCCACCATCCTCCCACCATCCATCCACCATCCATTATCCATCCATCCATCCATCATCCATCCATCCATCCATCCATCCATCCATCCATCCATCCATCCATCCATCCATCCATCCATCCATCCATCCATCCATCCATCCATCCATCCATCCATCCATCCATCCATCCATCCATCCATCCATCCATCATCCATCCATCCATCCATCCATCCATCCATCCATCCATCCATCATCATCCATCCATCCATCCATCCATCCATCCATCCATCCATCCATCCATCCATCCATCCATCCATCCATCCATCCATCAATCCATCAATCCATCCATGCATCATCCATCCATCCACCTATCCATCATCCATCCATCATCCATCCATCCATCATCCATCATCCATCCATCCATCCATTCATCCATTCATCCATCCATCCATCTATCATCATCCATCATCCATCCATCCATCCATCATCATCCATCCATCATCCATCCGTCCGTCCGTCCGTCCGTCCGTCCGTCCATCCATCCATCCATCCATCCATCATCCATCCATCCATCCAATATTCAGTTGCACTGCACAAAGTCGGATCTGGGAAAGATTGTATTATGATACCATCCAAAGCAGTCACCTCAGTCTGACATCCTAATCCAATTTGTCAACACTTCAGCCAGCTTACTGACTCAGGTTCCATCATCCACAACGTCTTTAAGAAAGTTGCCTAATTTAAAAAAGTGTCATATTTGGGATTACACTTTCTCCATAAAGTACAAATTGTAGTATTTTTGCGTGGTTGAGTCGATTCGAATCCATATTCATAGATTTAACCCTTTTAACAGCCTACCTCCTGTACCCCTCTGACATGTGTAAGTTGGCATTGCTCCAGTGCCAAAAACTATGAGTACAACATGCCTTTCAGAAAGTGGTCAAATGTGTGTTTTCGGCCGCGGGAGCCATGCCTATTTCCACTTGTCAGAGGGGCACACAAAGTAAGTGGTCTGGACTATCAGTTGTCAGATTCTTGTGTAAGGGGGGTGAGTGGGTTAGAGCGCTGAGTTTGTTTGCAGCGATTAGATGTCTGACTGAGCATGTGGGTTCGAATCCAATGTTGGACGCAACCCCAAACAGCACTAGAATTCGACTGAAACAATCTGATGAGACTAAGACAGTTTAATCCCAAATATTTGTTACATGGTTGTATATAGTGGTAGATACATCCTTGTAAACATCGGGAGCACATGAGTGTGTCATTTGCCGAATAATCTGTATAAACGCTGTTCCAAAGTTTGCGCAGATGTCTCCAGTTCAAGAAACCAAACGTTGGACGCTGAACACGTATCTCATCAACTCAGACACCAGACAATATTAGCTGATTACTAGAATGTCGAACATTGTAATCCTCAGTGACATAACGGTTTAATATTGACTTATCTAACTGGTTTGGGCACTTGTTTCCATTTTACTCACAGCTGAATACTCTCCCCTGTAATCCCAAGCGGGAAGTTTGTCATCCCGGTAGTCCAAATAGGCACCTGGAAATACATTAATGAACTCTGATATACACAAAATGTATCCATAGATCACATCCTTTCTTTATTCCTTTAGAAATTATTGCAGGCATCTTTTAAAAAAAGTGTAAACATATTCATGTTGTGTGTAAAAGGAAACAGGACAGTTAGTTAATGCTGCACGCCAGTCTTATAGCAACAGAAATAGGTGTAACATTTACTCGGTTTAGTCTCTATTCGCCTACATCTCAATTCGCCTACAAACAATGTAGGCGAATTGGGATTAGAGATGCCCCCCCTACTCGTATAATGAACCTGACACACTGAGTCTTGATCGACTGTTGTTATAAGGATATGTAGTTGAGTAAACAGGATTAGTGCATCCACTGAGAAATTAAAACAGGGTTAAAATAGAATGACAGGGATTAATGCATGCGATGATGAGATGTAGTTAATTTCTCACTGGGAAATACCAAGTTGTTATAAGGATATGTAGTTGAGTAAACAGGATTAATTTAGAAGTTCAAACAAGGTTATAATATAATGAACAAGCTAAATTGTAAAAGCAATGATGACATGTAGTTAATTTCTCACTGTAAATTACTCAGTTCTCTGCTACTAATAAGTAACAGACATATATCAGAAATAAATTCTTTAAAAAACTTTCTTTTTGTCCTTCAACTACTTCAACTAGAAGAGTCCATTTTTATATCATAGGGGTGCCACTAGTTCACCATTGCGTAATCAACAGTCAACACACCATGACATGTTGTTTTAAGACTGTAGGCGAAATGAGAACATACCCATTTACTCACACTCACACAATGTATCAACCAATTAGTACTCACATATAGATTTTCAGTTCGAAGAAATATGTTGAATAGTAATAGGAATATATCTTTCAGGAGTGTTGTGTATTGAAGAACACATTGTCAGTAGATATTCTATAGACAAGGCCCAACTAAAGTGTCACATCACACGATAACCTCAAATCAATGAAATAACAGTTGCACTTGTTGATTGAATTTAATCTTGTCTGCATGGGAATGATGTCAAGTGTCATTGTCCAATGATCTCGCGAAGATATTTCTCAGTGACGTTTCCAATTGACATTGTTCGTTATGCAGATTAGAAAGTATTCGAAACTACTTCTTATTGTGACTGGTTTTGATTGGTATTGATGTACTTGCCAATGCTATGATTAAAGTAGTCCTCCATTGCACTGTAGTAGCCAAAGAACGTATCAAACCCTCGGTACGTTGGTGTACACTCCCATTTACAGAAACCCAGGTGCCACCTTGAAAACAAAAATAGTGGACGGGTCTTGGGTGGTGCAGCATAGTGAAACTATATGAATTAATACAGTTCTTTGCAGATATTAGACCCGTGAAGATCCGTGAACTATTCCTTAGCAAACCATGCTTGTCGTAAGAGGTAACTAAAAGGATCGGGTGGCCAGGGTCGCAAACTTGGTTGACACATGTCGCGCCCCAAATGCGTAGATCAATGCTCATGCTTTTGATATTTTATCTGATCCATAAAAACACCTCAGCAGACATTTTTTGCATGCGTGTAACTTGTTTGATTCACATGTAACATGGCCTGATTACGTGACACAAGAAACACTGTACCAACCAACAACCAGAACGGAAATATCGCACTCAAAAGAAACAGTACTACAATAACATTTGCTGGACATACTTGCCGACCATGTGTGTTGCGTAGCCGAGTTTTTTCAACTCTTGTGGCAGGAAGGTGTAGTTGAGAGGAACACAAACGGCCTGATCATCGCTCAGAACTTTGTGCTGTCAAATATATAAGCAGGACCCTATTATACCATGACAAGTTTCAATCTATATATATTTGTTACCCCTACCAAGACAATTTTCAATATGTATATTTATTAGTTACACTATTGGCGTAGTTAAAACAGGATTAATAAAAATAACTCTTTTCTCCATCATCATAAAAGTGAAGTATTCTCAATTTATATGAGAAAGTAGAAATATTTCCTGTCACTTACCTGCATGCCCACCTTGAATGGAAACATTCCACTCATGAAGGCCGTGCGGGACCTGTAAACCATGAACAGGAGTTTGAGGAGGACGATGATGTATCTAATATACACATACCGACAACCACAGCTCGATAATCCTGTCATTACAGTTTTAACTTGTCAAGATTTCTTATTTGATATGATTGAGAAACGCGTTTTGACAATTTGCATATTTAAGGCATACATTAACTTTTAATTTTAGATGTCACATTTAAAAGTTCCAAAGTTCGAATGTAAGAAATACAAGTTTAAGGACTTTGAAAAAAACTATTTACGGGCTACAATAAGGCTGGACATATGCGCTCTCAAAGATGATCCCCTCTGTTGCCAGTTTGTCGATGTTAGGAGTCTTCATGTGTGGGTTTCGGAAACCAACATCGTTCCATCCTTATTGTAATGAAAATTGACAGGGTATGATTATTAAAGTATACATAAGAGTCACTGAAGTGTAACATTCAGTCGATTTTAAGGTGCCGTTTTTTTATAAGCCTGGATGCTAGCACCCACGTTGCTCACTCTGTGTAACCTCTGAATCACTTTGGTGATGAGACCCTCTGTAGTCAGTTTGGGAGTTTTAGGCGTGTTAAGGTTTCAGTTTCCAAAACTAACATGGTAGATCGTTATTGAAATTAATCGTGACACGATATGATATGAGATTGTATACCATAGTGCATCGTTAAATAGAATCGAGTTAATACTATATATTTTCTCCAGAGCCGTATACACGTCAAACAAATATGAGAGTGTACGTAATCTGCTATGTGAAAATATGTCCTCATTCAATTCTTATACCCAAGATCATGTGTTCACACTAATAATATTTATGATTATTACATGAAACCTACATACGAAATATATCTGTTTGTTTGTATATTGAGAGCTTGAAGCTGAAGCATAACACTATCAGTGATATACGATTATCTTCATCACATACGTCCCACCTGCTGATACATAGTTATATCTGTCTGTATCATATGACATCGAAATTAGAACGAATATATGTGCACAGGCACTTTGTACATATAGCATATCTACTCACCTAAATCGTCTGCAACTATGAAGACAATATTGGGGGGTTGTGTTGCCGCACAAGACACAAGAACCGAGAGGAGCACAAGGATGAACTTCTCCATTACTACGGTCACAGATAAATGAACACACAATAGCGGTTCTTTTTATATTCGTAAGATGGCCTTCGCTCGCTTATCACCTAGATAGATATGCATGCATATAATATGTGCACATTAACGTGATGCGTGGCAGTTAGTTTTGTCGAAATGCTAACAATCTGTAGTGCTAATGTAAGCCGTCAATTCCCCAGCCTTTAACTATATATTCTCACAAATGCTGTCATTTTTAGTCCAGCATAAATACTTTCATTGTAACAGGCTTAGTGAATAATGACGCATATATGCGTATGAGTATTTTGTTAGCAATAACACATTATCTCACTCAACCTTCCTTTTCATACATGTGATTCTGGCATAGCGACCTCCACATCTGACATATTGAAATGTAGGACAGGTCAGTTTGTAGTATACGCGAGAGACATGTGTCCAGGGTCTGACTACATGTAGTTCATACCATGACTTATACAATGTAACAGATATGACAGACAATATCTTGAAGAATATTTAACAGATGCACATTCCACTTCCTATTCAATCTAAAGAAATGAAGATTGACTATTCACAATTTAATTTTTGTCTCAATTAAAAATAAAATAACATGTAACAAAATATAATTTAGCTGTTTTGGAAATTGATTCAATCTCTTTCACCTTGTGAGGACGTGCAGCTGACTCTTTTTCAGCTTCGTCATACCTGAACATATATAGGCTGGTTGAACATGACAACGCTTTCTTATCTGTACTAAAACCCTGTCCCTTGTACTGCTGTGGATCGAATCTCTTCTCAATCTAACAGCGATGACCTTGTCTCGTCCAGATTGCAGTCAAGGGCGAATTCCTCAGCTTGTGTCTACCAAGGTTCTTGAAGGAATTGTTTGTTATAGTTTTACCAATTGTGCATGGCTATGTCGTAAAAATGGTACGAAGCTGTTGCATTTATATTCCGCGTGCATATACTCAATATCAGTTAGATCGTTCGTGGTCTTATTTCATGGTTTGCTTTGCTTTAATGTTCAAATAGTTGGCATGTGGCAGTCAGAAGATGGGTCTGACGGCCATGCCTTCATTGAGAAAAGACGTTTCAGGTGGTGGATGAGTAACGGGTCCGGATTGTGTGGCTGTGTTGGGTACTGCGGGTTGTTTTACAACTGTTAAATACATATAGGTAATGTTCCGGATATAACAGTACCCAACACAGACACAAAATAAGCTTTCACATTAGAACACGTGGTACATATTCGCATTGAAAGGGTTGTCTTATAAAACATATGTGCAGACAAAACATTTGGAGATGAGAAAAACAATACATCTGACTGAACCCCCTGAAATACGTGTTAGCCGTTTGAGTTGTATAAATGATGTACCTATCGACAAAACAGGGACATATACAGCGCAGGTAAACATGAATCGTGAGGACTAAGACGTCATGATGACCACGTACTGAGACTATATTATTCGATGTTTTCTACATTGATAGATTCAGCTCAAATAACAGTAATAAAGTGTTAATAAGATCAAGGAATGTAATGGCATTTACATGTCAGTATATATCTAATGGTGCTGTTGAATCTGTCCATATAGGATTTACGTTGTGCATCAAACTTAGAATCAAACTCTGCTATACAAGCTAATGCAGACATAATATCATAATTGTTACAGACTACCAACAGTACACCTGACTAGCTGACAGGTTCGCGGTCTCCGACCTCTCTGCTGTCGGACGTGATAACAGATCGAGGTGGAATGTTGAGTGTCAGGTCAGCTCGTCGCTCTGTGTTATAGTTGTGAGATTACATCATCTCGTGATGGAAGTGATGTCATGTCGCATTCATTCAACCAACAGCCTGATAACGGCGTCCGTCAAGGACGCATTCTCAGTTTCATGTCATGAGTGAGTGAGTGAGTGAGTGAGTTAATACTTAACGTCACATCGGCAATATTTCAGCCATATCGTGACGAGAACATTTGATATTGAAATGAAACACATGTACATTATAAAAACCTGTCGACGAAGGACAGTAAAACAACTAGTTTATCACAATTAGAATTAAAACTAGCGTGGAAAGTTTAAAACTAATAGCACTATTGGGACAATACAATATAAAATCAGGCTATAGATCGCCAACAACAGAAGGTAGATCACCATACTAGGGTCCATGGGGACTTACAGTACCTTTGCTACCTGCATGGACCCTAGTTGGATTTACACCATCCCTTCAGCTGCTGTCGATTGTAAGAAATGTTAGCCAAAATTAAAATGACAAAAATGCTACGTTTAAAAATCCTAGCAAGTTTAAATAGACTTAGAATCATGTCATGAGGTAGGAATTACGTTTGATATATCTTGAATATTTCCACAAAATGAAAACACTTGGCGGGCATTATCTGTACCTTGTCTTCCATTAGGCATTGTAATATCTCTTTATAACAGAAATCACATGTTTTGTGAAATACCATAAACAAAGAATGAGACGATGCCTCGCAACGTTGGTGCGGCATTTGCTTTAATCAACAACACTTCTGGAACCATTATGCATAAGATAATTGTAGTTGGTTTTTCAAAATGGTAGTCAACCTGATCACATATGTACTTTCGTCTATCCAAGAGTGACAACTCATCGCAGCCACATCGCAAAACCCCAACATGCTAATATAGCAGACATAGACATTTCTACAATTCTACATCTGACAAAACAAATACATTTTTGCAGTATATCATTCATGAAATCTAATTTGTTTAGTCTATCATTGTTTGTTGTGAATCAAGACGTTCACCACTGGATGGTACAGGGATATATGTGGGACGTCCTCTTAAACCACTACTTTGAAGATAATTAACATTGATCTACTCAAAAGATTACTTAAAATAGTCCATTTATGTTTCGTCAAAAAGGCGTCAAATTCTGTGTCATAAATTAAAGCATGTCTCGCAATGAACCAGAACTAGATGGTACATGGGTATTTTTTAAAATTTGTTTTGAGCTGTTGATTACGATAAGAAATACAGGTACTGAACAAGCAGCTGTCAAACTCACATCAGGCGAGCGGTTTAATCACAAAGGCGACTTTTCTTGTTGCCTATATATCGTCCTTTCAGTGTCCTTGACTGGAGTGATAAAGCATAAAGATAGCTCGGCCTTGATCTACATGTTCAGGAATTTGACATAACCACGTTTGGCCAGGTTTAAACAATTAAGTCGGAAAACGTTAACGTATTTGTTTAGATTTAATGAAACTGAAATTTAACAACAGTAATCTGATCTTTATGCCAAGAATGTTAACGAAGAATATGACATACATTCCTATCAGGAAAATAGGCAACAGCGACGGACATGCATTCTAGTTTGATAACTATGACATGTGCACTCCTTCGCAAGGATTTTAAAGTACAAAGATACATGAACTGGAACACCTTTTATGGATAGACAACTTATTTGTTGCAGTAGTTGAAGTAGTTGTCTATCCATAAAAAGTGTTCCACTTCATCATACCAGCTTCTAAATGCCACTTAAGGAAGTTACAAAGATACATAGCTAATATAATACATATTTCAATATACTATGGCGGACCTCCATTGAGCTATGTGGATTTGTTTGTTGATTATGGACAGACCAGCAACAGTCCACTCGCATGGCAGTGATCTATAAACTTTGACTAATCAGTGATAATCACGGTAGGATAATATAAACTTGCTGGCACCACTGAAACTTTGTCATTTGGGTCAATCTTCTTCAGCAGCAGTTTTTGTAACCTGTTTTGAGAACCATATATACGGACAATGTTGAATAGGTTCAAAGTGTTAATGAAGCAGCCAGTGGGTCTTAGATCACATATAACCTTCATGACAAATCCAGCCAAAATAATGTAACAATGACATCATTTAATGTAATCATTAGCTGTAGTATGTAGTCAGATGCTAGCAATGTGGCATAAGTCACAGCTATATGAACTATGAACAATTACGTTTCCTAGCTATACCAAGATTTGTAGCTGTTGTCTTTCAGGATCAATTCTTCACAAGTGGGTTACAGCAAAGAGTCAAAACACTTCTTGAATCAGATTTGGGATTCCCCCAGTATTACATTGGCACGACGTGGTGAAGCTAACATTTGCAGATTTGTTGTACTGCCATGTTGTTAGCTGTTACTGTCGACATTCAAACCTTCAGTTTCTTAAACGACCAGAACTCACGTGTCGGCTTCCAAGAATGTATTTCCCAGATTACTCAAACAGCTACGCACCATTAGGAAATTACGACCGTTTGTCTAATACGAAAAGTTCAAAGACAAATACACACAAACTGTGAAATTTTACTTATCATGTATAACAAACACAAAGTGAACAAAGACAGACCGTTATTTATTACCAGCACAGAATGTAGAATAATGAACATATTGTTACAGATTACTGTATTAAAATGAAAGTCAGCCTACACTTAGTTACATATCATTTAAGAACTTACGCCAGATTACAGATTACGCCATTAAAATAGTATTTCATAAAATAGGTCAAAGGTCAACACCATCCGGGGCTCCAGACGTTCCCGAAGTTTTTAGGGTTGGATGCAGGATCATTAGGAGGGAAGAGGGCGGGGACCATCTGCTTCCGGTAGTCCTCTATCCGGGCTCTTAGTTTGTCAACAATGTCCGGCATCTGTGCTGCCAGGTCGTTATGCTCAGTAGGATCCTCTGTTGATGATAAATGACAAATTGACTTGTCTATAAAAAGGATGACGTAATTTTGAATAAATATTGTCTGACAATATCGAACAAATAATTGACTTTATGATTTTCGAAATCGCCAGCAAAATAGTTTGCGAATAAGCATAGGCATTCATATTCTGTGCACCTACCACGTATATTGTAGAGATGCACTGGACTATCGCCTTTAAAATATACAGTCTCCTCATAGATGTCCTTCTCTGTCCGGTTCATAGGCTTGTGCCAACCATCAGGTCCACCTGGGTAGCCCATTATCAGCTTGTAGTCTCCAACCCTGTGAACAACAAACTTCAGTTATCTTATCTACCAAAATGATCGGTATGGAGCTCTGTTAGAAAACACTATGTAGTGAATTCAAATGGGGAAGCCCATCTCTCAACGTCCTACATCGCAGTTTGTAGGTACAAACAATAAGTAACTATTATTGTTCGTTGCTTGTGTTAATAATATTCGGCTATTTACTGATGTAAAGGAAGAGTTGAAATGAAACCTGGTACCTTATTCCAGCATGTCCTTCCGTTGCAGGTTCGAAGTCGTCAAGGTTGTATATGAACTCGGTCCTGGTCGACTCATGGCCATTCCTGATGGATTCCCAGTGACTTATACCATCGATTGACGTCTCTATAACATGAGCAGATTCAGCTGACATTTATCTTTTCTAACAATAAATAGTTAACCCTCCTTCTAACACTTTGTCACCATGTCGCATTTTGCTAATTTTCTCCTCTATTCTTCCTGATAAAAGAATCTGATATATAACATACATTTCCAAAGAGGAGATTACCTAAAGTCATTATGTTACTGTATAGCTATGCAATGCATATCATTCACTTTGACTAAAATCGTGGTGGGAAGATGGCACTATAGGGCACACTCGTATATGAATGCAGATGACGGGTTTTCGGGTTATTGTAGACGCCTATATACCAGTGTACCAGCGTGCGTCTGACACAGGTACTCTGCGGGTGACACAGGTACTCTGTCTAGGCTCAAGTGAAGATGCAGGTGAGAAACATTCTACAGCAATCCATACTTGTCTTCAGAGGCCACCAAACGCCCTCATAAAGCTGACATCTTGCTAATGCAACGATAAAAATCCAACAAAGAAAGGAAGAGGTCCAGATTACCAGGAGATCCACCAGCCGCTGACACCAAGGTGGGCTTCCAGTCTACAGCATGCATCATTCTGTAACAACATGTGATTACTTCAGTGTTTGTATCTTCTATCCTTCCCAGTCTCGTTAACATACTACCTCTAGCATGCGTGTCTCCTTTAAATTTATAGCATTGCACTTTGTACAACACATTGATGGTGTCTTCGAACCCATGGTAAGGAAGTGTTGAGATCTTCCATGCTATAATCAAACAGCTTTAGCCCAGACAGCATTAATAACCAATCAGTTTCCTTTAAAATAATAACATTCTTCTTACATATGTCCAGCAATACACTGATGACGTCAACGAACCCATTGTAAGTTGTCTTGGTTTTCTTCAATCCAGTACCGTACATGAAGGACGTCCCCCTCGTGCCCCCCTCCCAGATTGTGTGCTTCCCTCCTCTCAGAGGCCAGTTGCTGGCATAGCTTCCGATAGGACCACCATTCTGAGGAGATGAATATAAACTTGCTCACACTGAATACTTCACTATAGGTATGTTTTTATCAAGTCAAAACATTGATTACACAACAGTCTCGTTTCCTGCTGACTGGGTTCCGTCCTCTTGCGCAACTTAGTACAATAACCAGTCCAAAATTTTGAGACCAACTCATTCAAATGGATATATAAATATTAATCAGTATTATCTGATACATCTAATCACTTATATATTGCAACACTACCTACACTCCTTCTAATCCTTGCAAACACGTCTTGCAGCTTGCTTTACAGCGTGTTCTGACAAATGGTTATATGGGCATCGTGCAAATCTCAAAACGAGGCTCGGCCGCTAGAAAAGTTTGGCGGTCTGGTACGGACTTGATATTATATCAATGACATTGTACGTTACAAAAATACACTTAATAAGCGCAAAGAACACATAAAAGGTTTAACCAGTGAGCCAGATGAATTGTGAAACATTTCTGCGACGCCTTAGTTAAGGTTAAGGAATTCAGTGTAACCATAGTTGTTTGTTGTGTCTATTTTCACTTTCACACGAGAAAATTCGGATCGGCTGTAAAGTAGGTCATTGTCTGAAATGGTTAATGAGACTCATGTTTCGGTTTGTAACATTAGAATAAAATATGAATGATAATCTACATATCCTCTAAAGTTAATAACACAAAATCACAGCCCTTGGGGTAGGATTACCAATATTACTACATATCCATAAACCTTTTCCATGTCCTTTTCTACGGATGTATACGGTACATGCATGTGTAGTGATGCGGTGGATGAATAAAGAAAAAGACTGTCCTTACATCGGCTGTGAACAGAATAAGTGTGTTTTCAAACAGCCCCCTCTCTTTAAGCGCCTCTGTAACGTTTCCAACTGCTTCGTCGAGGGCAGAAACCATCCCTGAAGATATAAAATATCAGCATAACATTCTGAAAACAAATGTTTATATGCGAACATGTTTTATCATTTAATCCCTATTCCGACATTTCAGACTCAAGTTTTATCTGGTTATCTGCAACAACTGCGGTTATGCCATTTTTAAACCTAATTTGTTTTGATGCAGCCTGGCGATCGTCCCCGACCTCCTGCGTTATCCAATACAAGACGGAGTTTGTATATGGAGTAGGTGGTATTACAGTTTGAAAAAACACACCAAAAAGCAAGAGTACCTGAGTATGTTCGACGGCCTTCGTTCATCACATTAGGATACATGTTGAAGTACTTTTCAGGAACCTGAATATGAAACGACTGACGAATTAAATTATGAATGTGCAACAGATTATGAAACAGAGGTACTGACTGGGCTTTTCCAATTCGTTTTGTCTATTTTATCAGAACGTAAGTTTCTGAACAGTCACGCACCTCTCAGTATTTCTGCATTCTCTCTGACGAGCCATGGTTTTTATGAGCCTTTATGGTCTCTATGAATAAGAACTTATTACAGGGACTACAGTATTTTTCAATGAGGCTGGAAGGGTTTGATATAAGATTCACATCTGGCTTTTGATGAAACATTTTTTAAAGTAAATCTACAATTTTACCTCAATAGGAGCATGTACACTCTGATAGGGCAGGTACATAAACAGAGGCTGGGAGACGTTGTGTTCGTTGATGATGTCAATAGCTTTCTGGGCGAATGTATACTGAAACAGAAAAACAGATTTAGAACTTCAAATACACGTTTTCACTCTGCTTCTCTCGTGAAATCCCGGAACCAGTAATGCATTGGTAAGAAAGTACACCCTATTATGTCATACGAGACACCAGTGTTAGTGTCAACCGCCATGATATTGCTGGAATGTTGTCAGTAGCGAAATCACCATACTGACGCCTTACTGTTTCACATCAAATGATATATGAAAATATTATAAAATAGTACATTTCATTGAAATCCTCCTTCCTAACACAAAATCTCCCTTACTTATAAATGCTCTTTCAGACGAGAAGCACGAGGACGAAAATAGCTTAAGACGTAATGATTTATTCCTAACTTTCGCTTGTTGTGGAATGTTATTCACAGTAACATTATTACAGCTGTTGGCACATGTCAGCACATCGCAAAAGTAAAGGAAGAAATGTGCTTTTGGAGACACAAAACACAACACTGACTCCATGTTTTCGTCAGCGAGACATATTTGATGGAATATCGTTGTCTTAACTCTGATCTCGTTTAGTACACTCTTTGGCATGGCACACACAGTCCAAAAGTAAAAAATGACACTGATATTGAGCTGTGCATACTGATTGCTTTAATTTGTAAATGTTAAGGTGCCATCCATTCCACATGCAGACTGTGTGGCATTACACAGAGTGTCAATGGAGTAATATATGGGCCACATGGTATTGAAATTTCTCTTTACATTGTGGTGCAATACTTGTGACAAGGTGCTTTTAAAAACTTTACCTTTTTAAAACTTTACTCACAGCCGAATACTCTCCTCTGTAATCCCAAGCGGGAAGTTTGTTATCTCGGTAGTCCAAATAGGCACCTGAAAATACATCACCGAACTCTGATATCCGCAAAATATGTGTAGGACATTTCTCCGCCTTCACTAACTGCCCCAGTTCGGTGTTCTGATTAGAAAAGGTTTCACGTCTTGTGGTTTTAAGGACATTCATATAATTCGACCAGTTATAGACAGTGATCAGATTGAAACTATGAGAAAATAACCCTTACTGATTCCCAAATTGTGTCTAGTGTGAATGGAATCAAGGGATACAGAGCTATCGTGGTACATGTGGTTGTGTACTTGCCCTTGCTGTGATTGAAGTAGTCTTCCTCAGCACTGTAGTAACCGAAGTAGCTATCGAACCCTCGGTACGTTGGTGTACACTCCCATTTGCAAAAGCCCAGGTGCCACCTTGAAAACGTCATCACAAGTTTTTGGAGGGAGTTACGTTGTCCAGCATTGTGAAACCACTTCTGATCCGAAAATATTTTGGGAGTCGCCCATTGACTAAGGTCACGGTTTTTAGCTAACCATTTGGTCGTCTGTGCTAGCGTGAGATCGAACCCAAAGAGGATACGGCTCTTGATTGCCAATTGTTTGACACAGTATCCATACAGGTTGAGGTTGAAAAGATACATAATGTTTCAGACAGTTTGCCTGCACAAGCACACTCAGACAAAGATGAACCAAAGGAGATTTGATGAATTATAAATGTATCATTATTACTTTCATCAAGTGAGACTGCCAATATCTCACTCTACAGAAAAGGAATATTCCATCACAAGGGATAAATATTTCTAATCACGAACTATGAAGGATCTTGTTAATAAAATCAGATCTCATTTAGTTATTGCATTTTCAAAAGAAATAGATTTGTTAGATTATTTGTAAATAGATAAATATTTTATGATTGTAAGTTTAAATTAGTAACTCAGAGTGTTAGTTGATGTATCCTCAAGGGGGGTTAAAGTACTGTAAACTTAATGTCCTTCTGAGAGGGTACGTAAGTCCACACACATTCAAAGTAAATTAGAACTCTCCACTATTTTTAACCGTAGAATATGAGTCTTTTTAAATGTATCGCTAGATTTGTCTAAGTTGCTAACGGCTGGGACCATAAGGCTGGCAAATCCAGCTAGGGTCCATGCAGTAAAGCAAATGTACTGTAAGTCCCCATGGTCCCAAGTATGGTGATCTACCTTCAGTTGTTGGCAATCTATATAGCCTGTTTTTACATTTTCTTGTCATTTCTAGTTAAAATGTTTTAGATTTAATTACTAGTTTTAAATTGATACATGTGATACACTAGTAGTTTTACTGTTTTTCGTCAACAGGCTTTTGTTTTCTAATTTTATTGATCTATAATATAATTATTAATTATTCTCGTCACGATATGCTGAAATATTGCCGATGTGACGATAAATATTAACTCACTCACTCACTCACTCTACAGAAAAGGTTGAACTATAATGAGTTTGCTGGACATACTTGCCGACCATGTGTGTAGCGTAGCCGAGTTTCTTCAACTCTTGTGGCAGAAAGGTGTAGTTGAGAGGCACACAAGCAGCCTGACCAGCACCCAGAACTTTGTGCTGCAAAGTGAGATATGAAAGACCCCATTATATGAAAAGCTGTTACATAAAGCTTCTATTATCATTATTTTTAAACATGCTTTGCTCAAGATGTTATTTAAAGGGACAGTCTCGTTTCTTTATTCAGTACAGATGTGGGCCAGCGGCTCTTGGTACATCATTGGTTAGTACAATACACATAAGTGTACAGGTATAGGTGTTACATGGGTGAGATGAAGTGAGGCATGGTAAATGAAATGGTAATTTCTAGCAACAGATGTTTGGTTAGATGACATTAGCATATTTTATTTTGCCACAGTAGGATATTCATAATATTTCTTCATGTATCTTTGATGTTGCTTATCAAAGACTGTACAGATAAAAAAACACACTAAAAAAATAAGAAAATTATAGCCACAGTTACAAATGTTACAAATTCTATTCATTCCTTGGTGCATTTAGGTATCTACCCACCTCAAAACCTAAAATTTATGGACTGCGATTACTTAAAGATAAAACTCTGTTTCAAAAAGTTGTTTGTCAAGCATAAAGAGTTAAAACTTAGAATTATTAACAAAAAAAAAAAAAAACCCCAAAAAACCCAAACCAAACAGTCAATCTTTCCTTTCACTTACCTGCATGCCCACCTTGAATGGAAACATTCCACTCATGAAGGCCGTGCGGGAACTGTAAACAATCATAGGAAACTGAGGAGAACGATGATGTATCAAATATTACACATACCAACAACCAGAGTTGACCTGTTCTTCTCATCTCCAAAATTCTTCCTTTACATTATGAATAATTTTCAGCTTTGCAACTCCGAGGCAGACCATGCTATAATCACCCTTTGACCGTGTATATTTTCAATATGTTCCGATAACATATAATTTGTTTGGATACGCTTATGTTAAATGCAACTTTTGGTTGACATAAAAAGCAACCAAATGGATATTTACGGGCTACAATAAGGCTGGACATATGCGCTCTCAAAGATGATCCCTTCTGTTGCCAGTTTGTCGATGTTAGGAGTCTTCATGTTTGGGTTTCAGAAACCAACATCGTACCATCCTTATTGTGATAAAAAATAACATGAAATGATGTGGCTACATAAGTGTCACTGACGTTTAACATACAATCATAGCACAAAATCCATCAGCTAATAATCAGCCATATGATGATTTACAACATTTGATTATATGTATTTGTGTATGTTAATAGCCAATACATAACGGCTTTCGTGATCACATGTTCCATCAGCTGATGCACGTAAATCTGTTTGTTACATATATCATATGGCCCGGAAACACCTGATTATTTTACATGATAAAGAAAATGATTAGAACTACTTTCATTTTTCAGTAAACAAAACATACTCACCTAAATCATCTGCAACTATGAAGACAATATTGGGACGTTGTGCTGCCGCACAAGACACAAGAACCGAGAGGAACACAAGGATGAACTTCTCCATTGCCACAGTCACATACAAGTGATTACGGCACAGAAGTTATGTTCACATTTTGCAGGTGGCCTTCGCTCGCTTATCACTTAGAATGATAGGAACGTATATTGTATGTGATATGTAGATATTGTGATGGACAGGTCCTCAAGTGTCTCAATACCTCAACCTGTAATCATTCACAATTTAATGTTGGATTCATATAGGTTATCACGCGAGTGTGTTTTCGGATGGTTAATTTCCCTATATTAAGAATAAACATTGTATTTAGCGAGCCTTGGCGAGCTAAATACATAGTGTTTATTCCTAATGCAGTAAATAAAGCATCCCCAAACTCACGAGTGTGATACCTGGATGCCTTTTGCACCACTACCTTGAAGATAATTAAAATTCAAAATAGATTACGCTAACATATTTACTGCACATGGTTGAATTGGGCGGACTATTAGTTCTCTTACATTATATTGATGTCTTGAGTAATTTCGTATCAGTTCAAAAGATTTACAATTTATCACAAATATAAACATGTCTCGCAATGAAACAAAACTAGATGGTACAGGTGTACTTTCTTAATTTGTTTTGAGCTGGAGGCTATGATACAGAACAAGGAGCTGTCAAACTCACATCAGGCGAGCGGTTTAATCACAAAGGCGACTTTTCTTGTTGCCTATATATCGACCTTTCAGTGTCCTTGACTGGACTGATAAAGCATAAATATAGCTCGGCCTTGATGTACATGTTCAGGTATTTGACACAACCACGTTTGGTCAGGTTTAATCAATTAAGTCGGAACACTTTAACGTATTTGTTAGATTTAATGAAACTGAAATTGAACACCACTAATCTGATCTTTATGCAAAGAATGTTAACGAAGAATGTGACATACATTCCTATCAGGAATACAGGTAACAGGGACATACATACATTCCAGTTTGATAACGAAAATATGACATGTGCACTCTTTCCTAAGGATTAAGTACAAAGGTACACATATAATACAATACATAGTTCAATATGCTATGGCGGACCTTCATTGAACTAGGTGGGTGTGTTTGTTGATTATTGCCGGCCCACTCACATGACAGTTATCTATAAACTTTGACTTATCAGTGAAAATCACAGTAAAAAAATATTTTCCAATAACTTGCAGCTAGTATCACTCAAAATGTGTTTTGCATGTGCTGCGATGTGGTAAATCTTCTTCATTTGCTGTTTTTGTAAACTGATTATATGAGGCACCTATGAAGGACAGCCGCAGATATATACGGGTCAAGATTTAATTCACGAAGACCAAATAAATGGATAATGTTTAACAGGTCCTCAAGTGATAATCTAGCAACAAGTGGACAGCGAGGATCTAAGTTCACACATAAACTTCATGACAAGTAATGCCATAATTTATCATAATGATCAGTTGGACAGTGTTATTTATAATGGTCAGATGCTTGCCCTGTGGCCTACGTCACAGCTATTAAATATTCAGAATTACGTTTCCAAGATTTTTAGCTTTTGTCTTTGAGTACCAGAACTTTGCTGATGGGTTACAACAAAGGGTCAACACACTTCTTGAATCAGATTTGGGAATGCTCCAGTATTACATTGGCATGACGTGGTGAAACTGATATTTATAGAGCTCTTGTACTGTCGTGTTGCTGGCCATTACTGTCAACATGCAAACCTCCAATTTCATACATGACAGGAACACAGGTGTGTGCTTCGAAGTCTGTATTTCCAAGAGTACTCAAACCACAACTGCACATCATTAGAAAATTATGACCCTTATAATATGGAATACGACAAGTTCAAAGGCTCAAATACACACTAACTGTAAAATGACATCCTTTTATTTTTCATACGTTACAAACACAAATTGAACTTAAAAAGGGACAACGTTATATATTATAAGAACAAAATGAAGAATAATGAATATATATATATACGGTATATCGTTACAGATTACTGTATTGAAATGAATTTCTTGTTATCTAAGGGAGAACTTTGATCAACATATTGTTACAGATTACACCATTATAATAAAATTTGATAAAAAAACATAAAAGATCAACACCATCCGGGGCTCCAGACGTTCCCAAAGTTTTTTGGGTCAGATGCAGGATCACCAGGAGGGAAGAGGGCGGGTACCATCTGCTTCCGGTAGTCCTCAATCCGGGCTCTTAGTTTGTCAACAATGCCCGGCATCTGTGCTGCCAGGTCGTTATGCTCAGTAGGATCCTCTGTTGATGGAGAAGGGTTGACACTGATGTGTTTTAAAACAACATGTTTCCTTATCAGTGTCTATCAATATTGACCAAGGCGAAGTATCCTTATAACTTAATGTGCAATGTCGTTATGTTCAGTTTGATCCTCTGTTGATGATAAATGACAAATGACGTGTCTATGAAAAGGATGACGTAATATCGAACAAGTAATTGACCTATAATTTTCCAAATCGCCAGCAAAATAGTTTGCGAATAAGCATGGGTATTCATATTCTGTACACATACCACGTATATTGTAGAGATGCACTGGACTATCGCCTTTAAAATATATATTCTTCTCATAAGTGCCGCTGTCTGTCCCGTTCAAAGGCTTGTACCAACCATCAGGTCCACCTGCGAAGCCCATTATCAGCTTGTAGTCTCCAACCCTGTGAACAACAAACTTCAGTCATCTTATCAACTGTGCACTAATACCAATTGATTGGTATGAAGTGTTAGAAAACACTTAGTACTGTGTCCAAATAGTGGAGCCAATCTCCCAAAGTCCTACATCGCAGTTTGTAGGTACAAACAAATGCTACAGTACTATTACCGTTCATTGCTTGTGTTGATATATACTGAGTCAAACAAGAGATGGTAAGATGGTTAAGTTGTTATTATTTCATTGCTGAGATCTGTGTGGTGTACTCGATACACTGACAGTGCCATAATCAGTTCCATTAGGCTACACCGCCGTTCCAAAACATGGATATACAGAATGTCAAGTCACAAGAATAAAAATGCGAAATTTCTCAGTTCAATATGGTGTATGACCGCCCCGAGCATTCACCACTGCTAAACACCGTCTCCTCATCGACTGCCTGATGCTTGTGAACACGTGGTTAGGGATTCTGCGCCATTGCTCTTGCAAGGCAGCGCCAAGTTCCTGCAAATTCTGAGGTTGGTTCCTAAGACCACGAAGCCTTCTCCCAAGTTCATCCCAAACGTGCTCTATTGGATTAAGGTCAGTGGACCTCGATGGCCAGTCCATGACGTTGATTCCAGCGTTTTGAAGGAAATTTCGTGTCAACATCGCGGTATGCGGCCGAACATTATCATGCTGGAACTGTAGACCTGGGCCATGAGCCGCCATGAAAGGAACGAGTTCAGGGGTGAGCACCTGGTCGCAGTTAGCAGCAGCTGTGAGGTTTCCACGGATGACCAGAAGTCGGGAACGGTTGTTCCAACAGAAAGCACCCCACACCATGCAACTTCCGCCCCCGAATCTGTCGACTTCCTGTACACAACATTGGGCATACCGTTCACGACGTCGTCTCCAGACTCTGTTCCTGCCGTCCGCGAATCTGAGGGTAAACCTGGATTCATCGCTAAAGACGACTCGATTCCAGTCTCTCTGGGTCCATCGGAGGTGACGTTGGGCCCACAGCAGACGTTGACGTTGATGAAACGGCGTCAATATTGGCCCACGATATGGACGTCGAGAATGGAGATTGGCAGCCCGCAACCGATTTCGAATGGTCTGTGAGGACAGTCGACCTCTAAACATCTCAGCCCTGGTTCGTGTAGCCGGCAGAAATCTGTCACGTAGGTGACGTAGGACGATTTGACGGTCTTCTGCTCGTGACGTCTATATATTCGGCTAGTGGCAGATCTCAAAGAGCGAACGTGAAACGTGATACCTTATTCCAGCATGGCCCTCCACTGCAGGTTCAAAGTTGTCAAGATTGTATATGAACTCGGTTCTTGACGACAGTAAGCCATTCCTGATGGATTCCCAGTGGCTTATACCATCGATTGACGTCTCTACAACACGGATGGATTAGCTGACATTAACGGCATCATTTCTAGCAGTAAACAGTAAATATGATTCATTCTCCTTTAAACACTTTATCATCAAATGTTCTCCTCTATTCTTTCTGCTAAATCTGATATAAAATATATATTTCCAAAGAGGAGATTACCTAAAGTCATTATGTTTACTGAATTGCTTTGCAAGGCTTATGATTCACTCTAAAACCGTGGTGGGAAGATGGCAGTTTAAGGCACTCTCGTAGATTGATGCTGGTGTTAATGCAGTTGACAGGTATGTTTTCATTGTTGACGCCTATACACCAGTGTTCCAGCGTGCGGCTGACACAGGTTCTGCTGTGGGAGACTGTCTAGGCTCAAGTGAAGATGAAGGTGAGAAATATTCTACCGTGGTCCATACTGGTCGTCAGGGGCCACCAAACGCTCACTATTGCTCAGTGCAAGGATAAACAGTTACTACAAACAAAGCAAGATGCCCAGATTACCAGGAGATCCACCAGCCGCTGTCACTAAGGTGGGCTTCCAGTCTACAGCATGCATCATTCTGTAACAACATGTGATTATTTCAGTGTTTGTACCTTCTATCCTTCCCAGTCTCGTTAACATACTACGTCTAGCATGCCTGTCTCCTTTAAAGTAATAACTTTCCACTGATACAATACATTGATGGTGTCTTCGAACCCATGGTAAGGAAGTGTTTGTGATCTTGCATACCGTCCCGTTTCTTTAATCAAACATCCCCCCCCTCCCTCCCCCCAAACCCAAACCCAAACATTTGAAATACTAACATTCTTCTAAAAGATGTCTGACAACAATTTGATGACGTCAACGAACCCATTGTAGGTTGTCTTGGTTTTCTTCAGTCCAGCACCGTACATGAAGGATGCTCCTCTGGTGCCCCCCTCCCAGATTGTGTGTTTCCCTCCTCTCAGAGGCCAGTTGCTGGCAGAGTTTCCAACAGGACCACCGTTCTGGAGTGATGGATATAAATGTGTTCACACTGAATGTTTCACTATAGGTATGTCATTATTTAACATTAGAATGAAATGTGATTGCTAATCAGCATATCCTGCACAGTCAATAATACAAAATCACAGCCGTTGGGGTATGATTACCAATTATAGTATTTAACGTTCTCCATGTCCTTTCATATGGTGTGTGTGTTCTGTACATGCGTTAAATACAGTCCTTACATCGGTTGTGAACAGAATAAGTGTGTTTTCAAACAATCCCCCTCTCTTTAAGTGCCTCTGTAACGTTTCCAACTGCTTCGTCGAGGGCAGAAACCATCCCTGAAGATATAAAATATCAGCATAACATTCTGAAAACAAAGTTTTACATTAGAACATGTTTTCAGTTTTATCATTTAATCCCTATTCCGACATTTCAGACTCAAGTTGTATCTGGTTATCGGCAACAACTGCGGTTATGCCATTTGTAAACCTAATTTGTTTTGATGCAGCCTTGCGATCGTCCCCGACCTCCTGCGTTATCCAATACAAGACGGAGATTGTATATGGAGTAGGTGGTATTACAGTTTGAAAAACAAACAAACCAAAAAGCAAGAGTACCTGAGAATGTTCGACGGCCTGGGTTCATCACATTAGGATACATGTTGTAGTACTTTTCAGGAACCTGAATATAAAACGACTGGCGATTATGAATGTGCATGGGTATCGCTGAAACAGACGTACTGACTGGGCTTGTGCTGTTTTATCAGAACTTAAATTACCTCTCAGCATTTCTGCATTCCTCTCTGACGAGCCATGGTTTTTATAAGCCTTTATGGTTTTATGTCTCTATGAATAAGAACTTCTTACAGAGATTACAGTATTATTCTTGTGATGAAAGAGTGAGTGAGTGTGTTAAAAGATTACATCGCATTGGCAATATCACAGCGACATAGCGATTAAAACAAGGTAATCAATTTAAAATATATGTCGACAAAGGACAGTAAAAGCAGCTAGACTATCACAGATATATATTTAAAACTAGTAATTAAACCTAAAATACTTTAACTATAGAGGACGATACAAGATAAAATTAGACTATAGATTGCCAACAACTGAAGGTAGATCACCATACTAGGGACCATGTGGGCTTACAGTACCTTTGCTACCTGCATGGACCCTAGTTGGATTTACACCATCCCTTCAGCCGCTGGCGATTGTAGGAAATATTTAGCCAACTTTAAAAGAACGAAGATACTATGTTTTAAAAATATGGTAAGTTTAAATTTAGCTTTGAAAGGTTTGGGACTTAGGTACCCTCTCAGGTGGACAATAATTTTGCAATACTTCAACCCCGTTTAAGGGTACAGCCACTAATAATCTCAGTTACTAATCCAAACTACCAATAATAAAATATTTATCTATTTACAAACTATTCATCAAAATGTATCTAATAATTCTATTTCTTTTAAAAGTTCAATAATAACATGAAAATAAACAGTACTAAACAGATCCTTAACAGTTTTTACATTGAAATACTTATCCCTTGTAATGGAAAAATCAATACAGTCATGCAGTACATGCTTGACTGTGATTCTTTCATCACAAGGGATACAAAACGGAGGATCCTCACCTTTTAACAGGTATTCATGAGTATATCTAGTGTGGCCAATACGACATCGTCGCATGATGACCTCTTCAAATCTGGACTGACAACCCAAGTAGGTGTAACCAATATAGGGTTTTATTGCATGTAATTTATTGATACCTACTTCGGTGTCCCACTTTTCTGCATCAGATCACGGATGTAAGTTCTAATGCTAGCTTTGTAATCAGAGTATGGGATAGGAAGTGGCGTCTAAGATTTGTTGAGTGCTGCCTTAGCAGCAAAATCAGCCATTGTGTTCCCAAAAATACCAACATGGCTGGGTAACCAACAAAAGACCATGTCATATTGGCAATTAGCAAGATCATTGTATAGTTCAATAATCGTAATTTAAAGTTGATGTTTACAAGAACGTTTTTAATAGCCTGAAGCCAAGAATGAGAGTCTGAAAATATGATATATTGGACAGGCTAAAAGAGTGTGACATAAGATGCACATTTGGCTTTTGATGAAACAGTCCAAAATTTACCTCAAGAGGTTGATGTACATTCTGATAGGGCAGGTACATAAACAGAGGCTGGGAAACATTGTGTTGATGGATGATGTCAATAGCTTTCTGGGCGAATGTATACTGAAACAGAAAGACAGAATTAGAACTTCAAATACAATTTTCCACTCGGCTTCTCCCATGAAATCCCGGAACCAGGAATGCATTGGTAAGAAGGTACACCCTGCTCTATTATGTCATACGAGAGATCATTGCTAGTGTCGACCGCTATGATATTGCTGGAGTATTGCCAGAAGGGACAAAAAAACAACATGCCCTCGCAACTATACCTGTTTCTTGTGCAAAAATACTATATCTAAAAACACATTTTCTCCTTTGGTGAACGTTGACACCTTCCTGCCTAACACTGACTAAAGTCTCCCTTACTTATAAATCCGGGAATGGTTATTTCAGACGAGAGACACAAGGACGAAAATAGCCTTAGACGCAACGTTTATTCAGAATATTTGCTTTCGATATTGTGTGCATTTCATGATTCGAGTTCGGTTTGTTTTCCTACGCTGCAGGTAGCTGTTCAGTTTATCAACATTAGGATCAGGAAAGTAGTGGCTGCTACAAACTGGAAACCAGGATATGATCACAAAGACCCAGTATGACAATGGTATTCATTCTATAACCTCTTACGGCAGGAATACAGTGTTGGACATCAATCTAAACCAGGCTTACCTGTGGTTGTTTGCAGGTATTCTGTCAAACACACCAACAAAACGTCTGACATAGAATGATCAAAATGTTTGCTCAGACGAGTGCATTACTCTGAAACATTCTCGTCCAATATCGATTTACACACATCGTCAAAAACAAAAATTAGTGTCTGTCAGAAAAGAGAGTCGGGCCGAAACCACAAGCAATGGATTGTGTTACCGAACATCAAAGAACAGTTCTTTCGAAGAAACGATAAGAAAATAGAAACTATAATCGTCTATGGCGACAGGGACTATGCTAAATACATATGGTTAAAGTATGGTTGCTGTCAAAAGTGACTTAGTAACTTCGTACATGTTTCTTAGGGTCAAAATGGCCAGCTTCTGTCTATATCTGGAGTGACTTTCACTTACACGGATCTTGTGTTAAGCTCATTTCTGGTGTTTCCAACCATTAAATAGCTATAATATGGTGACAAGCGGCGTAAAACCTCACTCACAAACTCACCCTTACATGGATCACATTAGCAAGTCGATTACTCATACTCGAGATTAGACGCTCTATCCTCAACTTGGGACTCCAATGTCTGGGTCAGGTTATGGAGCATCTGTGGTGGAAGTGCTCTACTGGGTATAGATCTGAACTTGAGCAGACCAAGGTAATGTCTCTATGGCATTGTTCAGAAGCTGTTCTGTAACAGGTCCCGCATGCTGGAGTCAAGCGCTGTCGCCAGTGGATGATTAATCAAAATGTGGCACGACATGATCTTCAAATATGGTAATTTTGCGCATTTAATGCCCCCGAACTGTCACCATGTCAAGCATACAGACATGCGGACAGCAGCCCCATATCACGACACCACCAAATCACATAGTTTCCTATATGTTGCGTGTTCGATAAACCGCACCCCTTTCGCTCCAGTGCTCCCTGCTCAACACCAGGCTTGTTTGTTTTGAGGTCTTAGAACAGGATGTCGCATTGGTCTCCTACCCCCTTAATGCTACTGCATTGAGTCGAGGTGTAAAGGTACAAATGGACACTATATTGTTAGTATGCCAGTGACCACGAAGGACAGTGCACGCTGAAGTTGGCAAAAGTCTTGCCTGGCAGACCAGGACTTGGTCGTCTCTGGCACTGGTCTTCCGTGGATGTCCAGATGTCTGCAGAAACGGCACTTGCCCAGTCATGTGGCGTTTGCGAGGGAGTGAATATTGCTTAAGCCGCGTCACCAAGTTGCCAATGAGCCTGCTGATTACAGTGTTATTAACGTTCAAGACTGATTCATCAGCCTTACTTGACATCTCGGTTTGGTGCATGCCAGTGATCTGCCATCTATGATTTTCAGGTAGTTCACTTCTTCAAGTGTTTGCAAAGTAAGATCAAAAGATCGGTAGCACATTCAATCACAGTCAGTGACAGCAAAGTTTGCTAAACGATGAAACTTTAATGTTAACAGTATGAGCCAAGAGTTGTGCACAGGGATTACTTTAATTTGTGGAAGTTCAGGTGTCTACCATTCCACATGCAGGTTGTGTGGCATTACACCGAATGCCAATTGAGTAATATTTGGGCCACATGGTATTGCAATTTATCTTTACATTGTGGTGGAATACTTTTGACGAGGTGAATATTTACTTAGTTTCAGCCCTTTTTTGTACATTACTCACAGCTGAATACTCTCCCCTGTAATCCCAAGCGGGAAGTTTGTTATCTCGGTAGTCCAAATAGCCACCTGCAAATACATAACTGAACACTGATATACACCATATATGTCTCTATATCACATATATTCTCCTCACGACATTATTTGCATGCAGCTATTACAAACGCCTAAGCACATTCTTGATTTGCCTGCATTGAAGTCTAAATAAGCACCTGAAGAAATGAGCCCTGACATATTATGTGTAGGACATTTCTCAACTGCCCCAGTTCGTTGTACTGACATGTCGATTAGAAAAGGGTTAACGTCTTACTGTTTTAAGGAATGGTGTTGCATTTATTTCGTCCAAAAATTTAAACAGTGATATGTGGTGATCAACTATGAGAAAATAGCCCTACGTCATTCACAAATTGTGGCTGGCGTGAACAGGAGTTAGGGATATAGAGTTGTCTTGTAACATGTATTAATGTACTTGCCTTTGCTGTGATTGAAGTAGTCCTCCGCTGCACTGTAGTAACCGAAGAAAGTATCGAACCCTCTGTACGTTGGTGTACACTCCCATTTACAGAAACCCAGGTGCCACCTTGAAAACGTCATAACAAACGTTTGGAGGAAGTTGCGTTGAACAGCATTGTAAATTGTTAACATATTTTGGAGCCACTGATATCCTAACGTCAATGTGTTTAGCTCACTATTTGGCCGCCTACGCTAGCGTAAGGCTTAACCCACAGAGGAACCAGACCCTAATTGTAAATAGGTTTCGATGTACGTGAGTATTCATACATGTGAAGACAGTTTGCCTGCATAAGCACCTACAGATAAAGTTGAACCAAAGTAAATTTGATGAACATAAACTATTATATCATTATATCATTCACCCAGTCAGACTGGCAGTATCGCACTCTACAGAAACGGTTGTACTATGAGTTTGCTGGACATACTTGCCGACCATATGTGTGGCGTATCCGAGTTTCTTCAACTCTTGTGGCAGGAAGGTGTAGTTGAGAGGGACACAAGCAGCCTGACTATCAATCAGAACTTCGTGCTTCAATGTGAGATATAAAAGGCCGCATTACATGACAGCAAAAAGTCAAAAGCCGTTTCATAAAACCTTATGTGCGCCATTATCATTAAATTTCAATATGTGTTGCTTAACATAAATGTTATTTATAAGAAACAGGCAATCTTTCCTTTCACTCACCTGCATTCCCACCTTAAATGGAAACATTCCACTCATGAAGGCCGTGCGAGACCTGTAAACAATCATAGGGGACCATGATGTATCTAACATCACACACACCAACAACCACAGTAGATACGGTCTTCTAATCTAGAAAATTCTTCCTTTATATTATTTATAATTTTCAGCTTTGAAAATCCGAGGCAGATCATTCTACAATCACTCTTTGACTATTTATATATTTAGTATGTTCCATTGATATGTAATTTGTTTGGATACGATTGTATTATATGTGACTTTCGGTTTGCATAAAAACAAAAGTAATGGATATTTACGGGCTACAAAAAGGCTGGACATATGCGCTCTCAAAGATGATCCCCTCTGTTGCCAGTTTGTCGATGTTAGGAGTCTTCATGTTTGGGTTTCGGAAACCAACATCGTACCATCCTTATTGTGATAAAAATTAACATGAAATGATGTGGCTACATAAGTGTCACTGACGTTTAACATACAATCATAGCACAAAATCAATCCGCTGGTTATTAGTCTTATTAATACTCGACCCGTGAAGATCCGGGTAAGAATTGATCTTCAGTAGCCCATGCTTATCGTAAGAGGCGACTAACGGGATCGGATGGTCAGGCTCACTGACTTAGTTGACACATGTCATCGTATCCCAATTGCGTAGATCAATGCTCATGCTGATGATCACTGGATTGTCTGATCCAGACTCGATTATTTACAGACCGCCGCCATATCACTGGAATATTGCTGAGTGCGGCTAAAAACTAAACTGACTCACTGATCATTACTTACAACGGCCTACGTTTATGGTGTATGTTAATAGCCGAGGACGAATACATAACGGTTTTCGTGATCACATGTTCCTTCAGCTGATGCACGTAAATCTGTTTGTTACATATATTACACGACCCGGTCTAACCTGATTATTTTACATGATAAAGAAAATGAATAAAACAACTTAGGCATTCAGTGAGCAAAACATACTCACCTAAATCATCTGCAACTATGAAGACAATATTGGGGGGTTGTGTTGCCGCACAAGACACAAGAACCGAGAGGAACAGAAGGATGAACTTCTCCATTACCACGGTGATGTGTAAGTGATTACGACACAGAAGTTATGTTCACATTTTACAGGTGGCCTTCGCTCGCTTATCACTTAGAATGATAGGAACGTATATTGTATGTGATATGTAGATATTGTGATGGACAGGTCCTCAAGTGTGTCAATACCTCAACCTGTAATCATTCAGTCTTCAGTCGGTCTAGCCAGGTACGCGTAATATTCCATGACTGATCTCTGATTACTTTATCAATCTCGGTCAAACTGCATAAAGCGATCCAACTTCTGACTCTGTAATCAGTTACAGTGAGAGCTTGTATATTGTCACGCCACTCGTTTATTTAGATACGATTAAACGTCGCCAGTACATGTTATTGTACATATACTATTGCTCATTCAAGAAGGTCCGGGTTAGAATTGCTCTTCAGTAACCCATGCCTGTAATACTAGGCGACTAACGGGATTGGGTGGTCAGGCTTGCTGACTTGGTTGACACATGTCATCGTATCCCAATTGCGTAGATCGATGCTCCTGCTGTTGATCACTTGATTGTCTAGTCCAGACTCGATTATTTACAGGCCGCCGCCATATAACTGGAATGTTGCTGAGTGCGGCGTAAAACTAACTCACTCACTCATTCAGGGGTGACATTGGAATTATTTGTTTATATCATCAGAATAATCATTAGACGTTATATAGTTTTCATCCTTATTTAACCTACAGTTTGTGGTCAACATGATCCTTCATATTCATCAGACAGAAGACAAAGGGTAAGTTGTTTGTGAACAAAAATGTCCCTGTATTAGTTGTCCTCATCGTTATTTATTTCATATGATGTTCAATTGTTTGCTCATTGTGCTATATACAGGAAACACCTACACATGGTAAAAGAGAAGAAAATGACTCTTTCTCGTATGGAAACTTGAAGATACGGATAGCCTAAAACACCAAAAATCATATTTCACGGTTCTGCAGAAAATCGGACCACATTTTCTATAATTTAGTATAAGAGCTGTGATGTTTGCAAGAGACATCGCATGCTGTCATCATTATAGGGGACCCCGCCGCCCATATAAGGGGTAAAATCCCCACAGAACCGTTAGTACCCTGACCCCTGGGCTGTAGCATTTATTAGCTTGGCTGTCAAGTGGTACGTAATGGGTTTGTGTTAATATGCTTTCTTGTTTGAGTGTTCTTTCTGAAATGACATATATCGGGTGCAGGTTCTATGGAATGAAATGCACCGAATCCGTGCTATAATTGCAATCCAGACCTCAGGAATATATGCTTCCATCGAAACTATGACGAACGCACTCAATCTGAAATATTATCCCTAAATCGAATGCGACCATTATTATGATGATGTCGTACCTTGACAACACAACAATTGACTGCCACAACAATTGAAGCACGTGCAAGGCATGGTATGCCAGATATACCATTCACTCAGAGCAGAGGCATTAGGTCAGATACCTTATTAAACACGTTCATCATAGTGATGAATCCAAGCGATCCCACGTCACGTGTGGTACCCATTACAAACAGGCGCAAAGACAAGTCAACTGTTCACAAGAGACAGCAACACGCAGACATATTTCCAAGGATGTACAATTCGACACATGCACAGATTACTACTTTGTCATCGTTACATCAGAATGTGACTTCTTTGCACTGTACGTCTTTGTACTAATGAAAAACAGGCGGGATGAACTTTTTTTTACAGAATTTATAACAATAATTGATTTTTTTCATTGGGCGTGTTTTTCATAAAGTCATGGCCCATGTGACATAGCTGAAAAACTACTGGCTGCTTCAGTAATGTCCTTAACCAAATATTGTTAATTTGATCACTTGCAAAAAGTAAAGTGCAGATTATATTACTTCTTTGAGATCAGTCCTATTCGGGATTCGAACTCAAATCGAGGCACCAACACCCCAAAACTGGAAGTTCGGCTGGCGTAACTCTTGACCACGTACTTTGAGTACGTCTCTGATGTGTGTACATTGGCAGACATTCTAATACTTTGTAGTTGTTCGTATAAATATCCTTTTTGATAAGTTTGAAACGGAGTAAACAAAATGACGATTTTCATTTTGCACATTCGTACAGAGTAAAAAACACACTTTATGGCATGATTCATAATTATGTAGTAATGTTGACATATTCACTTTAGCACCATCCGGGACTCCAAACATCTCCAAACTTTCTGGGGTCAGATGCAGGATCCGGGTCGGGGAAGTTGGCTGGCACCATCGTCTTCTTGTAGTCCTCAAACCGGGCACGCAACTTGGCAACCATGTCTGGCATCTGCTGTGCAAGATCATTGTGCTCAGTCGGATCCTCTGAATGTGAATTAAAATATATGGAAATATTTGGGGGTGGAGCTGTAATAGTATTCAGTGTAAGGGTGATCAGTTTGCAGGAGTCAAGCAACAGTAGTCAGTTCTTGTGAGCTAAAAACGTGCATTAACCTAGGTATCACCCATAAGCGGGTAGTTCCAGCTATAACAAGAGGAATTGGGGCCATTATACCTGGGAATTGTCACTGAAGCAGTACATATTCACGTTAATGGCTCTGTTTACTATGCATCAAAGAGATTTACCAGATAATGAACGTTAATTCAAGTTCAGAAATAGTATATGTCAATATGTACCTCGAATGTTGAAGAGCTGGACTGGCAGATCTCCTTTGAGGTAAACTCTCTGTTCATATTTGTCGTCCTCGGTCCTGTTCATGGGTCTGTGCCAGCCATCAGGACCTCCAGGGTATCCGAGGATCAGCTTGTAGTCTCCTACTCTGATACACACGGATGCAGCCATGGGCATTTCTTTGCTTTTCTGATAATGAGTGTATTTGGGGCAATTCTGATTCTGTGATATTGCTTTTGAACCAGGATGTCATGTGAATATGGAAATTGCCTTGGGGCTGCTTATCATGAAAATTCACGGAAGCTCAAGGATCGTGTCCTTGTAGAATTCCATATACACGTACTTAGAATATTTTTTCGCTTGACTAAAAAGTTTAACATACCTTATTCCAGCATGACCTTCGTCTGGGAATTCAAAGTCGTCAATGTTGTAGATGAACTCTGTCCTTGACGACGGGAGGCCGTATCGAATAGAATCCCAGTGACTCATTCCATCAATGGTTGTCTCTGTACCCCAGACACATTTCGTGATACTTTGCCGTTAATATTTCGAAACAGTATATACCAAACGACATTCACAAAATCATATGACTCATTCTTTGTTCTTACAGAATACATTTCATTACAGTTGAGACACTATCGTGTAATAGTTTCTACCTGGAGTTCCCCCAGCTGCAGACACTATAGTAGGCTTCCAGTCGACAGCGTGGATCATCCTGTTTAGGTAGAAACGTTTTACATTTACAATAAGCCACACGCGTAAATCCGCCAAACACTGACTACAACATTTCAAATAGTTTTGGTGTATGTATTCAATAGTCAGTGGGTGTTATAAAAAGATGCAAGGGGTATCATGTACTGTCATGTACTGTAATTACTATAATGAGTTTACAGCATTTGAGCTGAGATCCGGACTTTTATAGAGTAATAAGCCTTATACTGAAGAGTCCAGCATTCAAAATGATATAATTGGAACATATTCAGTGGAACATGTTTTCGAAAATACTGTTATTGTCATTGATGTAATTGTATTCTATGCTGTTACCCATCGTATGTCGTCTTCGTTTTCTTGAGTCCAGCACCATATATGAAGGACGTCCCTCTCGTGCCCCCCTCCCAGATCGTGTGTTTTCCCCCTCTCAGGGGCCAGTTGTTCGCATACCATTCAATTGGACCGCCATTCTGAATGATCAATGGTTTATTCTAAGGGAGGATGATATGATGACTAGTTTGATGAAACATAACTGTCCAGAAAACAAAATTCCTAATGTGCATAAAATGCATCTGTGTGTATTTAATAAATTAAAACAGATATGTAAATATATCCTGATGTGAAAGTTTATTGTTATAATTGACAAGAGGTAATATTGTTAAGGGTTAATAATCAATTATATTTAGCGAGACCTTCAGGCTGATTAATTAGTAAGTGTATACATACATGTCCACAGAGTACAAGATACAAGCATCATTCTCTATGAAATGGATTGAAAATTGTTGAGACCAGAGCTACTTACATCTGCAGTGAATAAAATGAGAGTATTATTAAACAAGCCCCGATCCTTCAGGGCCTTGGTGACATTTCCAACAGCCTCATCCAGGGCAGACACCATTCCTACAGGAAATTATAGTAGTGGGTCAGTATTTCGATATGTCCAGGTGTGTGACCTTTACGCGGGTGTTTTATCAGTAGGAATGTAGGACACGAACGCCATATCCCCTTATGCATAATGGACATGATTCTGATGCAATTCAACTCAAGAAAAGTCTTTAAAAATTCAGAATCCTTAACGTACATACCACTGAAAATTCTTCGCCCTTCATTAATCACATTCAGGTACATGTCCTCATACGTCTTAGGTACCTGTGATATCCAATAGTGATGTTAACACATTAACAAAGGATGCATCCGGGATTCTGAACAATTACATATCCATCACAATCCGATAAAGGTTATATAAATTTTAATGAATAATGCAAGGCCAGTATAAACTTGTAAGTGTAAACTTGGCTGAAATTATGCCAATATATTAACTCACTCACTCCATGCTAGTATGAACTCCCTTATCTCCTCCACTTTGTTCTGTGATGTTATGATGTTACAAACGGTAACGCATTATCCATAATGAAGAGTCCAAAGAGAATCGTTTGAAATGTATGCAAGTAGCCTATTAAGGGTTAAATCATCTAAACTTATGTTTGCCGTTCTGTTTACTGTCACAGTCCGCCACAAAGAGAAATGATTGGAATTCAACACATTCATGTACCTGAATAGGCGCATGTACATTCTGGTATGGAAGGTACATAAACAGTGGCTGTGAAACGTCATGTCGGTTGATGATGTCAACGGCTCTCTGGGCAAATGTGATCTGAAATAAATACAGTAACTTACAGCACGTTTATGCAAAGAAAAGTCACCTCGAAGATTTGAAAGAATGCATTTTGTGAAATATTGTGTATGGTGTGAAAATTGTTATCTGACATATTTTCACAGTCAATCGGCATTGTATACTTACAGCAGAATATTGTCCTGAATAGTTCCTTGCCGGAAGGGTATTGTCTCTATAATCTAAGTAGGGCCCTGATGAAAAACAAAATATTTAGGCTGTTATATATCTGCGTTCATGCACACCTTTAAAACCAGAACCTTTGACCTTAAATTAAGCTTCAAAACAACCTGACTAGTGGAATAATACCCACCAACAGTGTGATTAAAGTAGTCTTCATGCGCATTATAGAATCCAAAGTAACTATCGAAGCCTCGGTAGGTTGGTGTGCACTCCCACTTGCAGAAGCCTAGATGCCACCTAAAAGAGAAGTGCACATTATGCTTGTACATGTTCCTCCTGATAATCATATGTGCACATTGATGAAAATAACTATTAGAAATATTCCCGCACTAAACTTGCAGAACACAAAATGACGTCTGAAATAAGAGTACACACATTAAATGTACGTACGTTTATGTATGTGAATGACAGCGGTCTATATACAACAGAGGTTATATTGTTGCTGTGTATGCTGTACGTTTTCTCGGTTTATCGGGTTTTTTCCTCCCTTTAATCCAACATAATACCTACTTTCCGATCATGTGCGTAGCATAGCCGAGTGCCTTTAGTTGCTGGGGTAGGAAGGTATAGTTGAGGGGCACACACACTGCTTGGTCAGGGAACACCGTCCTATGCTGAAGATAAATGGGTTTTGTTCGATGACCTTATATACTCATATATTTTCTTGAAAATGGGCATTCCGATCTTTACGCAAACATACATTATGTCAATAACAGTGAATGATGCATTTCTTCCAGGAGGTGTGAACTCAATCATCACCTGGTTACCTCAAAAAATGCAGGAGGTGATAGTTCAACCACTATATTCTTTAGCACCGAGGCTACTCCTGTAGGAGTCAGAGGTATTGTATGTCCTATTGTAACATATCATAACTGTGGCTCCTTGAGACCATAGACTGATATCCACATTATCGTAATGGTCCTTACATGTCAGAACTGTGATTTTACATTAGTGCCAGTCTTTTCTATGTTTTTTGTAACTGCATACCATCCACAGCATAAAGGTTTTAAGAAAATATGGGCATTACCTTTTTGGCTGAAATATCGTCGACGTGACTAAGTATAAGTGTCTGTGACTAAGTATGAGAGTCTGATGTAATATGTCATTATGTAATTTAACCTGGCAGTTCACACATGACTGTGAACTGATCATGGTAATAAAGGAACGATACAATTACCTGTGTACCTGCGTGGAATGGATACATTCCACTCATAAAGGCGGTACGTGATCTGAAACAACGACTGTATTTTGATACTAGAATAATGCATAATTAATCATAAATGCTATATTAAAGAGAGAGGAAGAAAGTTCAACTAAGAACTAAAGTACTGGAGCACTGGGTTCATTCTTCTGACCATCTGTGGTTGTTACATATTTAAAGATTTGATTCTCCATTACAAATCGTAACATTGTTATTATAATGTACATGTAACAATGTATGTGGTTCATCTCCTTTACTACTTTGAGGACTGACTGACTGAGTTTGGTTTTACGCCGCTTTTAGCAATATTCCAGCAACATCACGGCGGGGGACACCAGAAATGGGCTTCACACATTGAGCCCATGTGGGGATTCGAACCCGGGTCTTTGGCGTGACGAGCCAACGCTTTAACCATTAGGCTACCCCACCGCTCCACTACTTTGAGGAAACGTCTGCTAAATGGTCTTCTACTCCTGTCACAACACAGTTATAAGACGGACAATCTTCTAATTCATGGTTTGGAGGTTATGTCTGCTGTAAGTTATTTGAGTCATATAATTGTATTATCTCAGTCGATGTGGTTTCATATATTTTCATTTAAGCTGAGGATGCAACAATATGTCATATTTACGGGCTGCACAGAGGCTGGACATATGCATTTTCGAAGATGATTCCTTCTGTGGCCAGTTTGTCGATGTTTGGGGTCTTCATGTCAGGATTCCGAAAACCAACATCATTCCAACCTGTTTAAACACATCGACTCGCCTGAATAGTCAGATGTGTAGACTATACACCACTGTTATCATCTTTACTTTAAAAACAGGACACATTTAGAATGACGTACGTTTCTGTAGACACTTTCTTACTTCCTGCACTATATACACTCACCTAGGTCATCTGCCACAATGAACACGATGTTAGGACGCTGTGCTGATGACCATGATGGGAATAACAGGAATACAACAAAGAAAAGACCAGCCTTCATCGCGTTTGCTGGTTCAGCTGTGTTTAAGCCGTTTGCTGCCTAGATCTTTCAGTAAATCTTTACTTCCACCCTTGACCTACATACTCAAGTGCATATTTTCTGAGATACGTTGAAACGTAACACCAATATAAGGGAACGTTGAAGAGCTTTATATAAATGGAAACATAACATGTGACATAAAATGAAACAGTTTGAGATATCAGTACTCTCACTCACTCACCAATAGAATGGTTACAACAACTTTTACACACATTCCTTGGAGAAAGATAAATGTGATGACATAGTTATTGTAGGCCATTTCACAAGGGTATGGCTAAAATGAAAACTGACATATTATACTGATAAAATGTCATAACTTGTTAATGTGCTGCGACCACATACAATCTAAGAAAGAAAGGTATTAAAACCTAACAATATCTTGTGACCAAGTACAATCTCAAAAAACAAGTTGAAAGTTTTTTACTGTGCGTACTGTATTTGAATTGCTGATACAGAGATGAAGCTTAGAGTGATGATTGTCACATGATCTGATGATACAATTGCAGTACCGATTGTCCTGTTACAAAAAACGTACGTTCAAGATGGGGTCGTCCCGATCAGTACCTGCGTGACCAGCGTGTGCCGGTATCACTGTTCTACATTTCCTAGTCTATAGAGTCTATTCTGTAGAATTCTCCACGATTATTCCTGCAATGTGTAGGCCAGTGGTGCAAGTGCCTGTGACATATGTTGACATTGATGCACACAATTATCGATATTATCCCACTGATGCTCTAGATTCGGAGACACTAACGTTGGAATTATGAAGAATACCAAAAGCCAATAGGAAGATTTATGTCGATGTCCCGATTTGCTTTCAGATTCCTCAGAACCACCATCAAGCCGGATGTCTGTGTACGTGATCTGGCACACATCCTCCAACGGATCGAAAGCGGTTTAATGTAGAACGTTCACTTCGACGTAGGTAGACACGCCGTTTTCCATGGAAAGAAATCTTACGTCGATGCAAAGGTCTCAATACAGGAATAAATACCACTGTTCGTGGTCTAGCCCCTGGCAGTTGATTCCTATGTACTTGGTCTTGCCATCAAGTATTGGTGACAATATCATTTTGATGACGTCAATGAAAGACTCGGATTTAGTACCGATCGTGTTCAGGGATGAAACTCTTGCTTTATAACTTCTCGGACGATCTTGGGTTGAATACAGGCGGGTATACCAATTCCAGAAACGATATAGGGTGTCCTGGTTAACGTTGAACGGACCTTCGGCTGCAGCGTGCAGACATGTTCAAAATATATTGTGGTGATGATGCTATTGGTACCATTCAGGTTAGGCATTTTGCCATTCCAATGAGACGTGTTAAAAACTTGCAGTATCGAAATCCCCCAAAGCAATTAACCGGTACGTTTGCGCACTACGCCAGTTAATAAGCATGTGAAAACGATCGGTCGAACAATATATTGTATTCATACTGAATGTCTCATGCATATACAAAATCAACATTCTCATATTCTCTTCATATGATAAATTCAAATTACTCATCAATCCTTTGCTGTCATGTGAAATCATTAAAGAACTTACTTAATGTTTTTTTCATTCTATGTTCGCCCAATGTACAAATGAAAATATTAAATCAATCATATATTATATGCAATATTATATGTACATGTATCTCAAATTATTCACTTGATTGTGTATATAATCATGTAATACCCTGTACCTTTCAACAAAAAATAAACGGATAAAATAAAAACACATTCTCATTCTCCCTCATACGGTTCTTTTCTGAAGAGTACTTGAAGTGAGTGTCTCAAATGGATCCTAAAGCACTTTGTTGTCGCCGGTCTTCACAACAGTCCAGCAATATCATGGCTGCATATCAAATGAGCAGATACAGCACGGAGTGATATTGTAATCACTGACTTCAGGTTGGGGTTGAGAAAATCCATGCCTTACTGTGTTAAGGTTAGGGCTGACTGACTGACTGACTGAGTTTAGTTTAACGCCGCTTTTAGCAGTATTCCTGCAATATCACGGCGGGGGACACCAGAAAAACACATTGTGCCCATTATCGAACCGGGGTATTCACGTGACGAGGAACGTAACCATTACCCCAGCTAAGGGCTGAGGATATAAAAGAGTACTAAGTGCAAATTAGCCTACACAAACATATTGTATCATCTGCTTCACCGAGGGAACGTAATTACAGCAAGTGGCTTTCAATCTTCAAAATAACTCTATTCTTAGAATGGAAGTTGGGATATGAGAAACGATCATGCATGGTTGATTCACGTCCCCATGCTCACAATGCCAGTCAGTACATATACATGTAGCAGGGATACTGCGTGAGTGTAGTATTCCAGCAATATCACGGCGGAGGACACCAGAAATAGGCTCCACACATTGTAACCATATGGGGAATCGAACCAGGGTCTTCGGCGTGACGAGCGAAGGCTTTAACCAGTATGCTACTCCACCGACCCTGACTGTTGTGATGAACATGATGAGTCGCAAACGTCGTGAGGTTCAGATTTGTTATGTTAGATTATTCAGGAACACACAGAAAACTGATTCATAATTGTTTTACAAATGTTGCCCAGCTTAGTGACAAACCAAGGAACAATATGTACGAAACCCGGATTCGGATTGGAGTTAGTTTTCTATTATCCATGCATGTTAAGGATAGGATGGTCAGGTTTGCATGGTAGGTGCATGTCAACGGCTTACATCCAACTCATGATGCCCTTCACTGGGTTGTCTGGATCAGACTCCATTATCTAGGACCTGACCTGAGATGAATATCGCATGTTGCAAGGAAACAAACACAACAAACAGAAAAAAAAAACAGAAAAGAAACAAACAAAAAAACAAAACTGAAACACCAACAGAATCATACATGTATTTGTTTATCGATAAAATATCTCCTCAACATCTTTCTATGCATCACACAGACTGCCAACCCATGTAGGTGTAACCGACATATTGTATTGCATGTATTATATTTGAAATACACAATGCCATTTTAGAAAGTGGTCAAATGTAACATACGTTATATTTGGGATTACACTTTCTTTGTAAAGTACAGATTCTAGTACTTTTTGAGTTGAGTCCCATCCGGGATTCGCACCCACACCCTCAGGGTCGGGCACCTAATCGTCAGCACACAAAGTCAGACGCCTACACCTTTCAGCCACCGTGGCTTCCACAAAAATGGAAGTCGGACAACTGGTAGTCTAGACTGCGGACTTTGTGTACCCCTCTGATAAGCGTTAATTGGCACGGCTCCCAAGACCGAAACCTATGAAATACACAATGCCAGTTTAGAAAGTGGTCAAAAGTAACAGTATATTTGGGATTACACTTCCTTAGTAAAGTACAGATGCTAGTACTTTTTGTGTTGAGTCCCATCCGGGATTCGAACCCACACCCTCAGAGTCAGGTACAGACAACCCGTCTAAGGTGTACCATGCCGTCATATGATTCCGTGGTACTTACGTTCCCATGGTATTTTCTAAAGACATAATTTCTCACGAGCCACTCGCCAAAATGCGCCACCTATCGATTGTTTACGTTCATCAGTTGATCGGCACGGGTCTGAGCAAAACATGTTCAGACTTTCATCAATTTGCGTACGTACAGTCATCTACTATTCAAAACAAATGCAACTTTATGTCTAGCACGTAATGCATGTTTTGTGCGATCTTTGCAAACATTTTCTATAAACTTACTTAGCTTCAAAGTTGTCCAAACATCGCTCGTCTGCTTGCTGATGTCATCAATAAACACAATCACGTGACCTAACGGGGGGAATCCCAGCTCTATTTTTTAAACTATAGAAGCCTGATAGGGTCAGCTCTTGTTTTTTCACTTTTCATTTCACGTATCCCGTATCAACTCTACATATTTTATGAACTGGAAATTTATGCTGAAGAAATGTGTCTGTTGTGTTAATTCTACAAAATCGTTTACTGTATTACAATTTATCAACTTCGATATTACTGTAAACCTACACTGACACTCCCGGATTGGCTGTTGACAACGTGTGAGATTGTGACATGTGCTGTGCGCCCGCAATTAGATCGGAGGGAAATACCACGGAAACATATGAACAGTTTCGGGAAGATTACAGCACAAGGTGAAAATCAATTTATGATAAATACTGAGATACCAGAGTCTTGGCATAGAGGCAGCACCTTTGTTGGTGAACGTTAAAGCTGACGATCCAAGGAACTGGATATTAAGGCCTCAACTTGTCTTGATATTTGCCCCAACAATTTAGCAGAGGTCACGAACCAAAAACATTATCCATTCGTCCAGAAACTTTGTCACCACAGATTAATGAAGGCCCTGATCCAATGGCTGTCATTCTCGTAGATCCTCAAATACCTTCGCAATGTTTCTGGACGCCAAAATATGGCTGCAGAGTGCAGACATGTTCAAAATATATTGTGGTGATGATGCTATTGGTACCATTCAGGTTAGGCATTTTGCCATTCCAATGAGACGTGTTAAAAACTTGCAGTATCGAAATCCCCCAAAGCAATTAACCGGTACGTTTGCGCACTACGCCAGTTAATAAGCATGTGAAAACGATCGGTCGAACAATATATTGTATTCATACTGAATGTCTCATGCATATACAAAATCAACATTCTCATATTCTCTTCATATGATAAATTTAAATTACTCATCAATCCTTGGCTGTCATGTGAAAACATTAAAGAAATTACTTAATGTTTTTTCATTCTATGTTCGCTCAATGTACAAATGAAAATATATTAAATCATATATTATATGCAATATTATATGTACATGTATCTCAAATTATTCACTTGATTGTGTATATAATCATGTAATACCCTGTACCTTTCAACAAGAAATAAAGAGATAAAATAAAACACATTCTCATTCTCCCTCATGCGGTTCTTTTCTGAAGAGTACATGAAGTCAGTGTCTTAAGTGGATCCTAAAGCACTTTGTTGTCGCCGGTCTTCACAACAGTCCAGCAATATCATGGCTGCATATCAAATGAGCAGATACAGCACGGAGTGATATTGTAATCACTGACTTCAGGTTGGGGTTGAGAAAATTCATGCCTTACTGTGTGTGTTAAGGTTAGGGCTGAGGATATATAAAGACACCAGAAAGTACTAAGTGCAAATTAGCCTACACAAACATATTGTATTATCTGCTTCACCGAGGGAACGTAATTACAGCAAGTGGCTTTCAATCTTCAAAATAACTCTATTCTTAGAATGGAAGTTGGGATATGAGAAACGATCATGCATGGTTGATTCACGTCCCCATTTGCCAAGATCCATGCTCACAATGCCAGTCAGTAGATGTACATGTAGCATGGACACTGAGTGAGTGTAGTATTCCAGCAATATCACGGCGGAGGACACCAGAAATAGGCTCCACACATTGTAACCATATGGGGAATCGAACCAGGGTCTTCGGCGTGACGAGCGAAGGCTTTAACCAGTATGCTACTCCACCGACCCTGACTGTTGTGATGAACATGATGAGTCGCAAACGTCGTGAGGTTCAGATTTGTTATGTTAGATTATTCAGGAACACACAGAAAACTGATTCATAATTGTTTTACAAATGTTACACAGCTTAGTGACAAACCAAGGAACAATATGTACGAAACCCCAGTAAGATTCGGATTGGAGTTAGTTTTCTATTACCCATGCATGTTAAGGATAGGATGGTCAGGTTTGCATGGTAGGTGCATGTCAACGGCTTACATCCAACTCATGATGCCCTTCACTGGGTTGTCTGGATCAGACTCCATTATCTAGGACCTGACCTGAGATGAATATCGCATTTTGCAAGGAAACAAACACAACAAACAGAAACAAAACAGAAAAGAAACAAACAAAAACAAAACTGAAACACCAACAGTATCATACACGTATTTGTTTATCGATAAAATATCTTCTCAACATCTTTCTACGCATCAGACTGCCAACCCATGTAGGTGTAACCGACATATTTTATTGCATGTATTATATTTGAAATACACAATGCCAGTTTAGAAAGTGGTCAAATGTAACATATGTTATATTTGGGATTACACTTTCTTAGTAAAGTACAGATTCTAGTACTTTTTGAGTTGAGTCCCATCCGGGATTCGTACCCACACCCTCAGAGTCGGGCACCTAATCGCCAGCACACAAAGTCAGACGCCTAGACCGCTCAACCACCGCGGCTTCTACAAAATGGAAGTGGGACAACTGGTAGTCTAGACTGCAGACTTTGTGTACCCCTCTGATAAGCGTTAATTGGCACGGCTCCCACGACCGAAAGGTATGAAATACACAATGCCAGTCTAGAAAGTGGTCAAATGTAACATATGTTATATTTGGGATTACACTTTCTTAGTAAAGTACAGATTCTAGTACTTTTGTGTTGAATACCATGCGGGATTCGAACCCACACCCTCAGAGTCAGGTACAGACAACCCGTCTAAGGTGTACCATGCCGTCATATGATTCTGGTACTTACGTTTGGTATTTTTAAAGACATAATTTTTCACGAGCCACTCGCCAAAATGCGCCACCTATCGATTGTTTACGTTCATCAGTTGATCGGCACGGGTCTGAGCAAAACATGTTCAGACTTTCATCAATTTGCGTACGTACAGTCATCTCTATTTCAAAACAAATGCAACTTTATGTCTAGCACGTAATGCATGTTTTGTGCGATCCTGCACACATTTTCTATAAACTTATCAGCTTCAAAGTTGTCCAAACATCGCTCGTCTGCTTGCTGATGTCATCAATAAACACAATCACGTGACCTAAAGCCTGATAGGGTCATCTCTCATTTTTCACTTTTCATTTCACGTATCCCGTATCAACTCTACATATTTTATGAACTGGAAATTTATGCTGAAGAAATGTGGGTTGTAATTAATTCGGTCAAACGTTTACTGTATTACAATTTATCAACTTCGATAACAAACTGTAAACCAGCTACTCCCGGATTGGCTGTTGACAACGTGTGAGATTGTGGTACTACTGTGCGCCAGAAATTAGATCTGGAAATACCACGGAAACATATGAACAGTTTCGGGAAGATTACAGCACAAGGTGAAAATCAATTTATGATAAATACTGAGATACCAGAGTCTTGGCATAGAGGCAGCACCTTTGTTGGTGAACGTTAAAGCTGACGATCCAAGGAACTGGATATTAAGGCCTCAACTTGTCTTGATATTTGCCCCAACAATTTAGCAGAGGTCACGAACCAAAAACATTATCCATTCGTCCAGAAACTTTGTCACCACAGATTAATGAAGGCCCTGATCCAATGGCTGTCATTCTCATAGATCCTCAAATACCTTCGCAATGTTTCTGGACGCCAAAATATTGTTGCACTTGCAGGGGCTCCGCCTTCATGAAGGACTTTGTATACAATCCAACAACAGTTTCGGAAAAGTAAAGCATAGTGACCGGTGTTTTGCCAGTTATCCCAGAAAGCTTGCATTCTGGATACATCTAACTTTTCAGAAGGTATCTTGAAAGTATAATCTGCCTCGAATCCTTCTTTGTAAATGTCTTCTTCTGGACGGTCGCTCTTACCCAGAACCTTCTTCATCACTCCGCATTTCTTTTTCTTGTCATGTGGCCATAAGCTGACGTATGTTCCATTACTCAACACAAGAGAGGCGTGTCCGACCTGCTTCTTTTTGGGCATCCATATATATACCACATGAAACCTGAAACAAATTGCAGTGTGGGTGAGTGAGAAAAGGTTTACACCAATACAATACTCTACTTTGATGAAACTATTTTCTTTATAGTTTCTGATGACAATCCTAACATTTTCCAGATATTATTAACCTAGTAACCACATTAATCCTGTTTTTTTTCCAACTTAGTAAAATCTGTCCTTCGGAAAATGGAAACTGACTTGAAAATGCACCAATAAAATGTCAAAGACACCAAAACGAAATGCGGACTGTTATAATCAAACACACCATTGGTTTTATCCTGAATGGACTTGTTTCTGACAGACGGTAAAATGTCAAAGACTTGTTAAAGCTAATTGTCAAAGCGACGAAATGTGAACTGTTATAATCAAACACACCATATGGTTTTATCCTGAATGGACAATAATGTAGAGGAGATCCTAAAGTTTTGTACAACGCAGTCGCATAACGGAAATGATGTGATGTTAGTCACTAACATGTAATGCTTTTGAGAAGTCCGTACATCTCCAGCATATATTGTCGAACTAACTGAGAATCACTGACAAGGCGGATCCAACCATATTGCAGTCATGGCTCCTTGGACTCAATCAAGCACCGAGTTGTTTGGCTGCTGGACCACGTACATCCATTCTTACTCCTTGTTGACAGAAGCATCCCCACACAATGACACTCTTATCGTAGCCGGACAAGGGCGTATAATATAACACCGGAATGGTGTAACATTCTTTGTAAGAACGTCTTCCCAGCTATACAATATAACAATATATCAGCTTTTACTTACCTTTCGGAATGTGAGTGGGTGTTCTCTTCCTTGTAACTGCAAAGTGATACATAGAGATGACAAAGAATGCAGGTTCCTTGCAATTTCTGTGCTTTTACCTCTTTATGCATCAAGTGCATCCCCAGTCGTTGCTTAAGCTTGAATAACACCATTTAAGTCGGCAGTGGTGTTGGTTGCAGTGGTTTCACTGTTGCTGTAGAACGGCATGCAGTAAATTAATAAGTCCAGACATTCAATGATTGAAATCTCAACAGACTCGTGAAAATGTCGGTTCCAATTGATCTTCAGTAACCCATGCTTTTCGTAAGAGGGACTAACGGGATCAGGTGGTCAGGCTCTCTGGCTTGGTTGACATCATCGTACCCCAATTGCGTAGATAGATGCTCATGGTGTTGATAACAACAAACAAACAAACAAAGAAACATCCTGAACATCGATATACACATTTGTGATAAGCTGACTGAAGACTATCCCCATCCTCGATAATCTCCAGGGTATACCTTACGATAACCTCCAGGGTATACGTTACGATCACTCTCCACTATATAATCCAGGGTATACGTTACGATCCTGGAGATTATCGAGGATGCCCCTCTGGGTTGCTGAAGATCCTATGCATCCCCTGTAATGCTGGCGTAATTCAAGCATTACACATCGTTGTTTCGATATCCTGACTCTGAAGTATTCACAATTTCTCACCTTAAAGGAACCATTTCTAAATCTCCTCTTGTGTCTGTTCTCCATCACATTGTGATGATTGGTTGATAACTGCAATATGCAACATGAAAGCGTATATTTAAAATAGTACAATGATCGACCAGCGTACGAGAGAGAGAGAGAGAGAGACTCACGTGCCTGAGCGAGAGTTAATAGAAGTGTGTTGTGAGATCCGTACAGAGAGGTAGACAGAGAGAGCGCTCCCACAGAGAAATGTAGAGAAAACAGAGAGAGAGAGAGAGAGAGATACAGAGAGAGAGACAGACGCAGAGAGACACTTTTGCCCAACATCTCCGTATTCCCATTGCGAGGAACAACAATTCCCATTGCGAGAACAAATTAAGTACCTCGCACTCTCATGTTCACACGACCAGGAAGTGAGAGAGTGCTAATATCATTGTGCTGATAAAGCGGAACTTTGACATGACTGTCGTTGAGTAGTTTCGACAGGAATACCCTTACATGTATGGAACTAAGAAACCTACCGCCAACGTCCGCCATCAGATGACCTAGATTCACTGACGACTTTCAGGTATTTGAACACATGTGACCTTACGGGCGACCCGCGTTGTTTCGCTTGGTGCAGACAGGATATTTGTGGTGTTGAAAGTAGGGATTTCCTAAAACTCGTGTCAGGTCGAGCCGAGCCTAATCGAGACAATACGTTTGTGCCGATATCTCGATTATAGACAGGCATACCTAAATGTTTTGATCAAATATGTAACTATTATTGTTATTCACAACAATCATACACATGCATAAGTAATACGAGTAAAACGAGTGAAAGTTAGCAAGTCGAGCAGTATATATATGAGTGTGTGTGTATCGACCGTCGCTACAAGCGTGACTCAATCTGGGTATATGTGAAAGAAAAATCGTTCAAACGAAATAGGATTTCAAACCTATAACATGTATCCCAGTATTGTGAAACAATATGTCACCGTCATAGATGTATGTAATCATACGCGAAGATAAAATGACATAAAGTAGGTGCATGCAATTAAAAACAAAATTTGAAAGCTATTTATGGAGACATTTCGGTTAGAGACCATAAATGCTGACGAAACAATGGAAAAAGTCTGCGTCAGAAGATATGGATTCCAAACTATGACAGACTATCCATTTAAGACATAAATGACGCAGTCTGAACTGAACAGTGAAATAGCTCTTGGGCAGTCACGCCTGAGCAGCAGTTGACAGTGATAGTAAGGTGCAGCCCAGTGTTTACGGCGTCTGCTCGTCACGCCGAATGTATGTGCCAATTCACCCCGTGATACTGTTACCGACTTCCTCGCCATGACAATACTGGGACATTGCTGAAAGCAGCACAAATAGTAGTTTAACTACAGCGGACCGAATGTAATATGCAAGTTAGAACTGCATCGTGCTGTTCAAGGATACTGTTTGTTGCTAATGTTTAGGTCATAACAGTATATTCCGATGCATATTCAAGATATACAATGGTGCATAGAATTCAGTCTTCTCCAAACGAAGCCACGAATCATATCACACGCTACAGCTCCGCCGTCAGGTGTATCTGAAGCGATCAACAGTCAACGAGGGTAACCACAAGATTAATAAATATGCCTTTCCTTACAGTCAGCTCGGGGAATATACGTAGGTTCACAATGTTCCCATGGCCTCCTATTGAACAATTGTAGGTGTAATCTCTCAAATCGGGCTTGTTCCGCGTATGTAATGTGTTATCGAATGAGCAAAACGTTACATACCTGTGTCGGTCTCATGACCATGTATGGGCCATAATTCATAAAAGGAACTGAATTACTTGAAAAGCTTCCAAACTGGAGTTTTGATGAACTAGCTTGTGAATGTGTTGATGATACTTTTTATGGTGATTTAAGATATCAAAGATAAATGTGAATTCCCTTTGTCCACAACCATTATCATGTATTTTCTTTGGCATGCCCTGAAGAACAGATTAATTTTTGTGATTGGATACTTTCACTTGGTACAAACGTATCAGCTTCATAATCTTCAACTTGTAGGCATACACAAATTTTCCTACATCACCTCGTTCGCAAAAATGTTTAAAAAAATAATTTCAAGATTTTTAAGTATAGGAAAAATATCTAAGAGGACACGTAATGCCGGTATCAGTATCGGGTGATCAAGCCGAGAGGAGGAGAAAACATATGAGAGGGACTTCCTAACGTGCATTCTCTAAGGCTGTTGCTCTTTTCACTCATGACCCATACATGCTATTGTACAGCGCTCGATTGCGTAAGAAGAGCTTTTAACTAGGCACGCTCTATCTACCATACCTCAGCTGACGAACAGAATTCTCGGAAATCTATGCTGACGTGTAGTGTTGACTCTTTCTCAGTCCCATTTGTGACCCCTCCCTTCTAATACCCTCGGGTAGTATCCACAGTTCCATAGGACAGTTTATCCAAAAGTTTGCCATGACTGTAGATCATTGAGTGTCAAGTAGTTACACTGTAAGGTCAGGGTGGTCGTGTCGCATCCCGTGGCTTACTGTACATTTCTCTCCCTGATGATGTACAGGCCGCCATGTTGTGCTTTATAGCTGTAACCTGCACCCCAAACAACACCCATAGATTTCACCTTTCCATACATTCGTCTCACCTTTGGGTGTCGACGTAACAAATGGTTTCTCATAGAGTCAACGACAGGCCGAAATAAACAAGATTGCAAAACAAAACAAAAGAACAACAACAAACAAACTTAATAATAATAAAAAGCAAAAACAAATAAACAAAAGCAAATTAAAAGAGACCAACGCCCTTTACATGGAGGAGGTTATATTTTGAAATGAATGTTTTAAATCTCGGTTAACTTCCAAATACTACTGACATTTGTTGGAACGACAACAACAATCATAACAATGTATTCAATTTCTAATATATCATATAAAACGTTTTTATAGAATTTACAATTATATGAGGAAAGTGGTCAAACGTTCAGCGCAGGCATTTGTCTGAACCAGACGTCGTAGCATGTGATCGCTTTTACATAATTCCTCAATTCCTAACTGTGACTCCTATAAAAACATGTATAACGAAATCTGCACCGCCTACTAAATGACCTAGCATATGGTTTTGTTTCTAATTTCCAATCGACCATAATGCCATAAATTAACATGTACTTCCAATTGTATCTCTTTTCACAATCTCGTTTATACTTGACTATAACACGTTGTTGAACAACAAACAAACAGCACCTGGTTACAGCTCATTATCAGAGATCTCAAGAGGATCAGTTTCCAAGGTATGTCTGTGTACGAGGGCTTAACAACCCACTCTGGTATCTTTGTATCGTAGACAATTTATCAACAGATACTCATCGGGGGAAATGTGTGTCCTTATGCATGTGTACGTTAGTGAAGTGTGGTGTACGTTGAAAATGCTTAATATACATGTAAGAATAAAACTGGGTTTTCATGGGCGGATCCAGGAAATTTGAAAGGGGGGTTCGAACCCCCTGAATCCCCCATTGGCTCCGCCAACGCAAAAAAATCTTCAATGTGGTCTTAAGTCATTTTCAAAAGGGGTGGGGGTGGGGTTGGGGTGGGGTTGGGCGACCCCCTGAACCCCCTCTGGATCCGCCAATAGGTTTTCATTCCGGTTAGCAATACCAGTCCACAATATCTTTGTTGAAATGTTTTGTCACACATATATTTTGAGAAGGATATGAAAATATGTACATCCAAGTACCCTAGTGTATGATGTGTTTATATTCAGATTGACGTCAGCATTTCTACAAATATATTAGTCATCATACACCTGATGAAGGAGCAAGACTAATCTTCAAATGTCGTATAAAGAATCAAAATACGTTGTTATCGTGTCATATCTATGAGTCACGTTCCCTTCGTTGAATGCACTCTCGCATATTTCAAAACGCTGTGTTCTGTAGCGCAGAGTGGTGTCTACCCCGCTGTTAAACTCTATTAATAAAAAGCCTCTATGAACACAACTGAGAGAAAATTCTCAGGGAGAGAGTATATGGACCAATTGGATTGAACATGGCTTTAAAAAGTATTCAATTGCAAGTATTCCGTGTGTAAAATACCCGAGACAGTAAATTTTCCTGGCAGATGTTTAGTTTTGTAAAGTTCTCCGCCCAACAGTTTGGCTATTACTGTATTCCCCAAGATTACCTAAGCAACCTACCACTTACTTTGTATACGAGGTAGATGTATTACTGTAAACACTTTATTCATTCACTGCCGTGTATGTATGAAGACCATGAGGCTGTTTTACTCGTTCCGGGGTGACATCCAATATTGCCAATCCGACTCAGACTCGGCATGAACTTGACTTGTACCGATTTGAGGGACGGAACCCATGACGCCTAGCGTGACCTCTCAACGCGTTAAGAAGTAAGTTCCATCACCGCCTTTCCATCGGCCTCAATGCTATTCTGGCAATGGTAGTCGAAATACTTCTCCTTAACAACAGTGTGGCGTTTATATAGTCTTCTATGTACACTCAGAAATACCCGAATGTCGGGTGCTTCGCAAACTCTACACACAAGGGACGACTCCCTTTGATTAAAATATCAAATCAGATTATGTGTCCAAAAGCTGGAGAACACTTACTGTTGAATATCGGGGGTAGGAATGCATCACTGTTGACCCATGACGTTTTCTAAAGCCATTTCTTTATCAGCCAGTAGCAGCCGCCATTTATATTTCAGTATAAGAGTATGTATGTACAAAAAATAAAGATTCCTTCCTGTGTTAGCTGTGTTTGATTTCCCTGCAAAAGTGAAAAGATTCCTTCCTGTGAAGGGCTGTGATCTGGTTGATATCCCTGCTGTCCTACCTGCACCGAGTAAAGGGTCTGTCAGTTGATCTAAGGTCAGTATGAAGCCATGCAGAAACGTATTCAAGAGGTTCAGATAATCACGTCAACAATGCCTCTGTGTATGCACTTACATACTAACATCTATACAAGGTCATCTCACACACATGTGGTTCACGCCTCTACAATGTGACAAGAGTGCGCCATGAAACTAATGCCAAGTTTATAATTACCCGTATCGCTGACAAACTGAACATGTTATTCAATGCCCCGGGTCTCAGTGAGGTTTAGTCCTCTACTTGGCATTAGGTAAGCAGTCAATTTTGTCTTATTTTCCCAACCTTGTGAGTAAAATGCCAGTGATTGTCACGTTGATCATTGTGTTTACTTGTAGACAGTAAATGGGATAAAACACCCCCACAGTGATTTCCACTAGTCGCAAATCAATGTTCACATGATATACTACCAGTGACAGACAGGCCCTGTTTGCAGATCGCGACTATTTAAGCTGAATGTGAGTGTGTGACGGACACATGTACAATGGAGTCTCTGCTTCTGTTTAGACTCGGAGCCGTTCGTACCAATAACTGCAACCTTCGAGGAAAGAGACGTACTTGTTATGGCAGGAGGTAAAAAGTAAGATATGCTTCTTGGTTCATATTACGGGTAACGTTCTTGTAACGTCAACATATAATTAGTCAAACCTGATTCATCTAAAATATATATGTAAATATGTAACGTTGCACATTCTGCGTTGTATAATTAGGTCCCATTCAGTCTTCGCTTATAGTATATGGCAACGTAGTGGATTGGGTGGTCAGGTTTCTCTGAGCGAGCTGGTTGATTATGTATCATCGTACACCACAGACTAGGACACTGTTCATGCTATAGATCACCAGTTTGTCTGAACCAAAGAAGGTCTATGTACAGTTGTACATCTTAACGCCTGTGCTTTGGATTCACCATTTTTTTAAACATGACTGTAGACGACAATACCTCAGTCTGGTTGCTAAAGGCCCATGGAAGTTTGCGACCCCCTCTTTGAGTATTTCAGTGTTTCTTTTCTTGGTAAACTATGTTGTATTTGAAGGTCCCACGATGTCTATATATGGATGCCAACACCGTTTTTGAAGACCGGACACGTGTCTCTGAAGTTGAGCGATGGAACCCACATAAGCTGGTGGCCACGGCACAGGAAAGAACTGAAGAATGGCAGAATTCATCATGCTGTGAGTGGAACAGAAACCACAAATGGCACTGATCTTGATGACGACATTCAGACTATGGGGTACAAATACGACGTGGAATTCCATATACCAACAAAACGTTTAAAGCTTCAGAAAATGAAGAATTCCTGGTCATCTATTCTTTTGAAATGTGAATTTAATCCAATGAAAGAAAACTGCTGCTGGGTCGTTTACAACGTGTTACAGGCTGGGGGTGCTGCATCTGCGGATGTGCAGTCTCCATGGCGACCGTGGATGATACGGCAGTATGTGTCCAGCTTAGTTGGGGAATCGCGAATTCATTAGATGATACACAATTTATATACGCTACTTGAACACTTGCTGTTCTGGACGCGGGATGATTTTCCCAGAAGCTATGTTGAAGTGCGAGGAAGGAAATGTCCAGTTTTGTCATTATGTGTTGATTGCTTTATATAAGTATATAGTTTTTTATATTTGAATATATTCATACATGAATACGTGAATACATAAAAACAAGATAAGCTCCGCTTCCTTCCGTCCGAATATCGACACCTAAATGATGTTGAAACCACCCTTTGTATGCAAACGTTCATGAAACATGGTTTTGTTAAGGGGTGTATAAGATTACAACACAGAAGCTGATCATCCATAAACACCTGTAATTCCTATTACACAAATAGTCCATACGTTTCGGCTATCTTCATATGCTTTATATTATGTCGTGTTATGTCCTTGTTTCCGTTTTAAAACTGTTCATTGTTATAACTGTACTGAAATAACAATCTAAACAAAATGCATTCTAAAATGTTCAATAAATGTTCACATGCATGAAAGTGTCTCTGGGAGTATTTCTTAATGGAGACTTGAACTGAAATTTATCTCCGAAGTTTAAACAAGTTAATCCTATTTTCTCAGTAGTGACGTCAACTCGAAACTACTGTTTATGATCGAGGAAAACGCGCTTCGGTTTCGTCATGAGGAAATGTTTCTGTTGCCTGAATCCGGGTTGAACAACAGTAGTATTGTGTGTTCTTGAGGCTAGATGTACGGCGTGGGTGTTGAACGCACAGTACAATCTGTCATACGGCTGTTCAAGTTACAGACAGATTTGAATTATAGAGGTACGTATGTTTTTTCATCGTTTCATAGTCCGGCCTATATTTGGCGTGTATATACAGGATCTATAATAATGTTTGGCTGGACAATAATGTCGATGATAAATGTATTGTGCAGTCACTCAATTACGTTTGACTTCGTTAAAGCCAGGAAACCAGGAAGTCAAATACTTTATTCAAGGGATCGGAAAATATGTAACTTCTGGTGATAAAAAATCCGTTGTCGCGTGCAGTGTGGACTGCAGCTGAGATATAGTTGAAACCTGCGATACCGTCATTTGTCTAGGTTATATTTCCACGTGGCCCCTCGATAATGAAACAATGCATATCGTGTTAAGCAGTTGTTAGGTCGGTTAAATCAGTAACCAAAGAAATGTGTTAAGGTGATAGTGCCACTCAAATTATCTGTCAGAATGAATGTGTAATACCGTGAGAGGTGTTGGGTATTACTGCAAATCTCTTCTGCAAAATAAATGGCAAGATTCTTCCATCTCTCAACACACACGAACACACACACACACACACACGCGCGCGAATGCACACACACGCATGCACACACCAGCTCTATATGTATTTGTGCAGATGAATCATTGCTTGCATTCGAGTAGTTATTTCAAATGTTTGCACAATTTCTTCTAACACATCTTTATCAGATAAATTCCTCAGACAAACAATAAAACACTCAGGAAGAAAACTCCCGGCTTTACTCTAGTCGTCGACCTCTATGTTTCCTTGTGTCAGTGCTCTCACCAAGGTTCATTCAATTTCAGTCGTATCTTCAGAGTTCGGTTTTATCCGTCACACATTAATTGTTTTGCTCTGAAAAACACCGAGAAGTGGACTTTCATTCATTTGTGTCACAGGTGCATCTATATTAAACGTACTTGATTGAAACTTTTTATTATAAATCTTGTTTTCCAGTGTTAAAGTGTCATATGTATTATTATTTCTGTCTTCAATACAATCTAGATAATGGATTCACATTAATCGTAGTCTCTCCCCGCGGTATTGTTGCCATTTCAACCCAGGACTCTCTTCGTGTGCAACAGATAGATCACATAAGTGCAGATCTGTTCTACCTGAGATCATGTACGTCTGTAGGATATATTGTGCATTGCATACATGTTCGTACATACAAATGTATTTACAAAGGACTGGGTATTCCAGTTTGAACACACTGACTCACGTTGCTGCACCTGTATATGAACAGCATTTCGATCCCTCAAGTCACTCTGTCTTCAGGAAGTGATTACACCTGTAGAGCACGGGGGCACACAAAGGACGGTATGTGTAATGACGTATTTACAAAGTTTCCTGTCATGTTCAGATGAAATGATTTTCTTTTATTCTTATTTCCGAAATTGCTTGAAATTATGTGAAAATGACCCAGATACCCGTGGATATCCGGGTTAGAACTGAACTTCAGTAACCCATGCTTGTCGTAAGAGCCGACTAACGGGATCGGGTGGTCAGGCTCGCTGACTTGGTTGACACATGTCATCGTTTCCCAATTGTGTAGATCGATGTTCATGCTGTTGACCACTGGATTGTCTGCTCCAGATTCGATAATGAACAGACCGTCGCCATATAGCTGGAATATTGCTGAGTTCTGTTTTTTAAACTAGAGTCACTCACTCACTCAATTGAGGCGACACTGCAGATACAGAGTGACAAGGCCGTTTTCGATGTGAGTTGACTGTTTTTCCATTAGCAGACAGTAAACGTAAATGGGCGCGAAACCAGGGAAAGAAAAGGGGTCCGAAATTCGAAGTGAACGTCAATAGTCCGGACCAAAGAGGTAAATAATATGCACGCCAATGCATCTTCATTTTATGCTTTATTAAACAAAGATAGGGTTCTATGGATATCCGACCCGTAAAGGTCCGGGTTAGAACTGAACTCCAGTAACCCATGCTTGTCGTAAGAGGCGACTAACGGGATCGGGTGGTCAGGCTCGCTGACTTGGTTGACGCATGTCATCGTATCCGAAATGCGTAGATAGATGCTAATTTTGTTGATCACTGGATTGTCTGGTCAAGGTTCGATTAGTTACACCGTAACGGCGTAAACCTAAACTCACTTACTCAGTCACTATGGGTATACAACTTGCTTATTGCAATAACTACGACGATATGGTGTTACATAAGCTACGGTGAAATTTTTATGTCCACATAACTATATCCCTTGTTCATTAACACCAACACGTCACTTAAAGACTGGGTTTTGTACTAGGTGACAAGTCCACATTGATATGTTTATATATATTGTTACAGAATATGACATGCGTAGTCACAATTACATATACACATCCATTTAGTGCATGAAATCAATAGATTCTCTGATGCTGCAAGATCTGGTTAGACTTGAACCGCACACAACCCCACCAACCCCCCACCCCCCGTAGATATGGTCAGTCGGATTGTGAAATCAGTCATTTCGAGCAGTGTTTAGTCATGTGTTCACTCATCCACATAACCAGCATGTCTTTTATGTCGTCATTTGCCGTTTCAACTGATCCTTGCCTTTGGTGATGGCGTGGCTTACTATGTACTCGTGCTAGTTCTGTCCAGACTAGTTGAATTTCTATAATACATGTGACGTGAACTCTGATCCATTATCAGATTGGAGGATCACCGGGGCAACGCTACTTCAGCAGCTACTTTTAGTTGTCCGTGGTCTCAATAGGCAAAGCTTATTTAAGTCATCCTGATGTACCATTATCAAGCGAAATTGCTGAAATTTTCAGTCATTTCACAATCTGACTGTAATAGATACAGATAAACATACACCCATATACTAGTATATACACATGCATCACGTTTGTATAATTAAGTAGGCGTCACATGACTAATGTAATGGGTGTGTAAACAATACCGTAAAGAAAAGGAATGGCATACATAATTTGATTCTCATCATTTGATGCCTGACTAAAACGCATTGTATAGAACAAACTTTGTGGATAAAAGATTCTTTCGATGTGTTGTTTTAAGTTATTTACATATAGCCGTCATTTATCTGGATTATTGCTGAATGCAAAGAAAATGGAAACAAACCAGAAGTAAGACCAAAGATTTTGACTTTTTTCAGGAGGAACGTACATCACCAATGAGGGCAGCGTAGGTAACATAGCCACTGGCGACCACCACTCAGGCCATATGACTGCCTCAGTTAGCGGACAGTCGGGAAACAGTCCAAAGAAATAGTAAGGACACATTTCGTTCCTCACAAGTTTAAACCTGTCTCAGTATTATAGTAATTTACAACTTGTGTGCACTGCACGGCGTTTATAACTAAAGTATATGCTGGAGACTGATCTGTTTGGCATTTTAGAAGTTTATGAGAAATAAGGAAAGTATGATACTTTATGGATGACAGCTACTTTATTATATTATGGTGCGAAGTTTCTGTATAGATTCTTATACCGTTATCAAGCAATAGTGAAGTACTACAGAACAGTACAGACTTATATACATCTAACAGGGATAAGGGTCCATGCAGGTGGCAAAGGTAATGTAAGTCCCCATGGTCCCTGGTATGGTGATCTACCCTCAGTTGTTGGCGATCTATAGCCTATTTATATTGTGTTGTCCTCTATAGTAAAAATGTTTTAGATTTAATTGCTAGTTTTACATTTATATCCTGCATGTTCTAGTTTGCTTTACTGTCCTTTGTTGACAGGATTAAAAAAATCTATCATTACTTATTGTTAATCTATAACTCGTTTTAGTCACGATATGGCTGAAATATTGCCAAAGTGACTTTAAATTTTAACTCACTTACTAAAAGGGATTAAAAAAGATAGCATAATGATAGCATGAAATGGATAACAATGGACATTTAATAATTACTGCAGAAACAAACAGAGAAAGCCAACTGTTCGTGAGGCGCAATAAAATATGTTAAACATAGGTAATAACATGAAGAAACCATGATAAATAGAGTGCTCTGTTGATTTACCAGTTCATTCTAGGCGGATGGGATGAGCTATCCTTGGTCTCTTGTTATGGAGGACCTGTGTCAGCGCATTTGATCTGTTTCTGTCAGATTTCTGTTGGTGTTTTTTAAAATAATATTTATGCATTGTCACGTGTGATGTGTTGATGACGTTGTCTGGAATAGCTGATGTTCGGTCTGATGTGGTGAAATATTGCCAAGTGACTATAAATTTTAACTCACTCACTCACTCACTCACTCACTATGTCTTCTTAAGACCAATTGCAGCTATCTGTATTGCAAACCAAAACATAAATGCAGGCGATTCGATACACGCAGCACGGCGGTATACTTAGTATGCCTCGCAACACATACCGCCTTACCACGCGTTTCATAGATCACGGGACAGACATGTGGTTAACGTAGAATGTATATTACAGGAACGCCAAGAAGAGACGTAACAGATAATGGCGTCCGGGATCAGGTAGGTCCTGTTCAGTGTGGTTACAGAAGCAGCCGTGTAGGTGTCATGCCACCGTCGAATTAACAATTCGTGGTATTCTCTGTGAGTGTTTTTCTCGAGAACACATTTGGAGGCATATCTTAAAAGATGAAAGACATTTTATTAGAAAATATTGCTAAACGAGTTGATGTGATAGGTAAAAAAACATGCTTATTGATTTATTAAATGAGTGTGTGAATTTAGTTTTATGCCGCTTTTAGCAGTAATCCAGCAATATCACGATTGATGTATTACGGAAGTGTTGCAGGTTTATAATATAATTTCCATTGTACATGCACGATACAATTCATTAGATGATTTCACCAATTTTCTTTCAATTTCCAGTGTCCACAGGGTTTACATTTGGTTGCCAAGACAACATTTGCAGATCGGGGGTCATGTGTCTTTGCAACTCCACGATGGAACATACATAAGTTGGTGGCCACAGCATGGCAAAGACTTTGAAGTAGCAAAGATTGACTTTACCCAGCAGACCATACCGGCATCAAATGGTACCGATGTAGAAGAAGATATACAGACCATGGGATACAAGTATAACCATGTGTTTGAGATACCTCTAGAGCGTTTGGATCTACAAAAAATGAAAGACTTCTGGTATTCTGTTCTTTCAGCTCGTAAATTTGACCCCAAAAGGGAGAACTGCTGCTGGGTAGTGTACAAGGTTCTTCTTGCAGGAGGCGCTCCTTTGGCAGACGTGTGGTCACCATGGCGACCCGGGATGATACGACGATACATGGTCAACTTTGTTGGAGGGGAGGAGTCTTGGATATATCGACGAATCGGAAATTTTCTTCCCTTCTAAGGCCATGTTTAGAAGTCCAATTGTAAGCTTTATTGAAAGATGGTTCTGATGCCTGGCAATGATGGCGTCATAGCTTCTGACGACGATGCCGCATTGACCACACAAGATACACGCTTGAAAGTTTATTTAAAGGGAGGATCTTCTGTTTTGTATCCATTGTGATGAGAGACTGCTTGACTGTGTTGACTTGTACACCAAAGGGGATAAATATTTCAGTGTAACAACGGTTAGATATCTTTTTAATAATGTCAATTGTCGTTTAATTGTTGATCTTTTAAAAGATTTAGAACTGATTGATAGATTTTGATTAATATGTTTTGTAGATAGGTGTATTTTTTATAACTGGTAGTTTAAATTAGCAGCTGAGGTTGTTAGTGGCTGTATCCTCAGAGGGGGTTAAAATATCGTAAAATTATTGTCCTCCCGATGGGATACGCAAGTAACTTTAGATCTTCCGCTATCTATAATTGTAGGAGTAGTATCTGTGTTATGTTAATGCATGACTAGCTTTTTGTCTACATCTGAAAGGATGGTGTAAATCCAGCTTGGGTTCATAACAGGAAGCCGGGATCGTGTGGTCAGGCTCGATTTGACTTGGTTGAATTCACATGTCATCAGTTCCCAACAGCGCAGATCGATGCTCATGCTGTTGATTTTTAGTGTTTACCAAAACATGCTGTACATCCCATCGCCTAATTTCTATTATTGTACATCCCAATCACCTAATCTCTATCACTGTATATCCGTTACTGGCTTCCATCTATGGATATAAACTCTAAGTAAACATGTTGTACAAACAGTATGTATACCATATTTAACTTGATCCCCTCGCCAATCTGTTGTAATATCAACTCTGTGGCTTCATGTACATACTATACATACCTCTGTAACTACTCACTGTCATTCACCTGGTGATGGGGCAAGTATTATCACAGAAACGTTGTGTGTAAATAATAAAGAAGTTGCACATCCATATCAAGTGTCTTGTATTGATTAAGTCCAAATATGGCCGAAACGTGACTTTACTCACTCACTCACTCCCTCATTCACGCACTTCTGAACCTGAGCAGTTCGTCCGCTGTACTCAGCTTGTGTAGTAGTGCCAGGCATCTCATGTCGATAAAACATCAGAATGGCCGGAGAGGCTGAACAACTTATCCATGCGGTGCAAAGTAATGTAGTTATGTATCTAGACGCCAGTAAAGTGTTGTGGTCCCACTGATAGAATCCTGTTTTTAAAGAGACAATATCCCAACCATAACTTAACCTGTTGATGGTTGCAGGTGTGTCAGCAATATAGCCATGCTCATTTGTTTAAAAAAAATAGGAGACGTCGCCTATTATCTGAACGTGCTCACCACGCTGACATTGAAATCAACCTGCATTTATCCCAAATCACTCAACTGAACCTATATTTTTAATAGAGGCGACGTGTTTCTGATAGAACATTTCTATGCGCATATATCTGAAATAAACACGTTCCCAGGAAGGTTTAAAATTAAAGTGAATACTTCAAGGGTTAGTAACGAATGCTTGAATAATCGCAAATGGACAAAATACATCATCAGTAGAAATCAATGTATTTTCTTTTGGAAATTGTTTATCACCATTAACATATCGGCAGTAATCATGATGAACATAGAGATTTTTCTGGGTTACATCTTCTTTTTATTCTCGAGTACAACGTTTCAGGGCTTGTTCTGGCCCCATCATCAGGTAAACTGAACAGTAACTGTTAACTCTGGCCGTGACGTCACAATGCTTATGACGTCACAATGCTATGACGACGCAATACATGTGGTGGTCAATAGATACAGATGACATGGCTAATAGAATACATGTTATTATGAATATATAAGATGTCATTTACTGCAAAATTAATGGATCAATTTAGAACTGTGCAGATACTTATACAAAATTGGTGATTGAATTAGAAATGTACAGAGACGTATTTATAAATGTATAGAATGTAAAGTAATAGCAGTGTATACATAGAAATTATGCTTTATACATGGGAACAGTGACGAGGGTAGGGTATTGTCTTATTGTTTTATGTACCATGCATTTGGGAGGTAGACACCCTGGTCCCTGTTTATTGCTGGTTTTGTGCGTTTGATGAAGATAGCCTCAATCAACTTGCGTTTACGCCAGTCACTGATGTTTTTTGAGAGGACTTCAGTTTCCCAGTCAATTTCATGATCGGGATTATTCATAATGTGTTCAGAAACTGCAGATTTCAGATCTGATTTGTCCACTGAAGTTTTGTGTTCTTTCACACGTGTAGCTACTGGTCTGCCTGTCTCACCAATGTAGATGTCACCACAGTCACATTTCAGTTTATACACACAGCCTTTAGGGTTGGATATAGCGTGATTGCACCCCTTACCATTTGCACGTAGCAAAGTTTTAAGGGTTTTGCCAGACGAGAAAGTGGTGTCAATGCTGGCCATTTTCTTTAGGAGTCTGCTGACTTGGTGGCTGATGGGCCCAACATACGGGATGTTGATGCGGATGGGAGATGGTTCAGGTTTCGGAGGAGGCTGAACTTGATCTTGTAGTGTTTTCTTTATGGTGGTTTCAACAAGGTTCTTTGGATAACCATTGTATGTGATGAATGTTGTCATCAGGTGGTCTGTTTCTTGTTGCAGTAGGTCAGGGCTACAAATCTTTTTCGCGCGTCTCGCAAGTGTGGCAACAATTGCTCTCTTGATTTGGGGATGGTGGTTTGAGACAGGCAGACCAGTAGCTACACGTGTGAAAGAACACAAAACTTCAGTGGACAAATCAGATCTGAAATCTGCAGTTTCTGAACACATTATGATTAATCCCGATCATGAAATTGACTGGGAAACTGAAGTCCTCTCAAAAAAACATCAGTGACTGGCGTAAACGCAAGTTGATTGAGGCTATCTTCATCAAACGCACAAAACCAGCAATAAACAGGGACCAGGGTGTCTACCTCCCAAATGCATGGTACATAAAACAATAAGACAATACCCTACCCTCGTCACTGTTCCCATGTATAAAGCATAATTTCTATGTATACACTGCTATTACTTTACATTCTATACATTTATAAATACGTCTCTGTACATTTCTAATTCAATCAACAATTTTGTATAAGTATCTGCACAGTTCTAAATTGATCCATTAATTTTGCAGTAAATGACATCTTATATATTCATAATAACATGTATTCTATTAGCCATGTCATCTGTATCTATTGACCACCACATGTATTGCGTCGTCATAGCATTGTGACGTCATAAGCATTGTGACGTCACGGCCAGAGTTAACAGTTACTGTTCAGTTTACCTGATGATGGGGCCAGAACAAGCCCTGAAACGTTGTACTCGAGAATAAAAGAAGATGTAACCCAGAAAAATCTCTATGTTCATCAAATATCATCTTCTAAAATGCCAACTTGCAAGCTATAAGAATGTTGGAATTGACAGTTTTCATCATCTTTTCCACAAATTCAGTTATGGAAAATGCACAATTGGTTTCTTCATACTTCTCGTGGTGGAGCATACATATATGTAAATGGTTATATGTTTATTGTGAACAAGAAGAAAAGGGGAAATGGATCTCGTGGAGATGCATTCAGAACGACTGCATATCAGTCTTAACAGTGAACGACATAATTTCCCAAATGCCTGGAGACCACAGCCACGGACCTGTACACAGCGAAGTCAAAGTGAATCTTTTCGACTGTACCAAAAATACTGACGGCCCCCGCACAAACCGCACAAACCCCCGGGGTTGCAATTGGCATGGCCGTCTCAAGAAGGTTGTCGGAAAACAACATCCCAACCTATGCGAGATGGCAAAGTTCTTGGCAGATGAACAAGGACTGAACGAGGCAAAGATGCTTCAGTACAATGCCGGCCAAAGACTTTCCCCAAAAGAAGTACCGAGATTTGGAGGATCGACTAGATACCTTGAAGTTCAGGCTTGCAAATAACCACCCGACATTGATGGAGTACCTGGACAATGACAGGCAGACAGATAGTCACACATGTTTTATTCAGTAGTTAAGGCCGAGTGGCCCAGAGTACAATTGAAGTTACTTAATTACAACTATTGGTCATGTGGCATGAAATTATGGTTTTACATGTGATTTACGGACATCAAATGTTTCATGAAAATGGCAACAGGTTTAATAATATCAGCATTATTAGAATTAAGTACATTATATATCGTTTGGGGGCATCATTAGTGCATTTTAAATACTTATTCGTTGTTAAAAATGGTGACAAAAACATTTTTATATCACCAACATCTTGCTTAAACCAAACATAAGAAAACCCGCTTGAAAATAACATATTTCTCACATCTGAAGCCCATGAATACTTTCAACATTTATCCAGTGGTAACAATATTTGATAGCTTTGATGGGGGTAGCGATAATCAGGCATACTTTATAAGTTTAATCCAGTATCTAATAACTCTCATTTGACTCTCAATATGCATGTTATAGCTTCCCGTTTCGCCAAATATGGCTTTATAGGAGGCAAATGTACCTACTGTAAGAAATCTTTTAAAATAGGATGCATGGACATTTTCAATGGCTTCGAAATAATTTGTTCCCCATATAATATGGGAAATTATGACATGATTATATATGTTAAAAGAAATATATTAAATCACAACCTTTTGGAATATGTTATAAAGGATCAACACTTGCATTTCTTCTTAATGAAATAGTTATGTGTGTAACCGTGAAGATCTGGTTTACAATCTTCTGGAAGCCATGATTGTCATAAGATTGGATTGGGGTGGTCCGACCTGCTGACTTGGTCCAGACTTTATTGTCTGGTCAAGATTCGATTATCATGGACCTATGAATATCACTTTAAATAAACATACAAGCCACCGTGTCCAAACGCTTCAGTTCCGCTCTGTCTGCCTTTATTGTCTAAAATTCCCAGATCTGATACTGACTTGAGTAAAGTGTCTGTTTTCCTTTCTTTCAGCGTGCATGACAAAGTCCATGAGTTAAACCAGAACCTGCAATAAGTTTGGATAATGGACACCATCCAATCGTCATTGGTCAATGGTAATGGTCAATTGAGTATGGATGATGTTTAGATCGCGTGGAGTATTTCTAAAATTTATGCACTATTATTGTTGACATTAGGTAAGTAGAAACGCCGCCTGCTGTCAGAATTTGTCGTATCACCCCTTCCGACGAAACACCCCACATTTGAGAAAGATCCTCTCCCATCATTTGCTTCCAACGTCTCCTCATGAAGTGGTACTCCAGCGCATAGGCAGGAAGGATACATCTCTTATCTTCTTCTCTGCCAATGTTTCTTCGATCTTCCTCTAAGCTGGACGCAGCATGTTCTGATGACGAAGAGCAACGGGGCCACCAGCTCACGTACACTGAGTAATCAAGCAATAGTGAATAGTGGCATTCAGTCTCATCTCGGGCCTTCCATGTGTACAAAATGATTTTCTCTGAAACAGAAAGAGTGCGACGGACGTTTTAGCTTGTACCATAAAGTAGTCATTTTTTCATGTTTTGAAACCTTATTCAGTTACCTCGTACTTGACACTTACAGTCAGAGCAGTAAAAGCCCGTCTCATCTCTGTCATCTACCTAGTTTGTATTAAACTGTTGGTATGTTTTGATGACATTTTTTTTCGTGGTAATGTATGGACTTCATAGACAAGAAACTATCAGGTCCTGACGATGTGCGTTTCAAGAAGTAATTCATTACTTGCATACTGAACATGTTAAAATGAATGTCAGTTCCACAGTTTAGAACTCTCTGCTCTTGATGTGTCGAAATTTGGGTATTTGTGAAATCATCACAAGACACGAAACATAATGATGACACTTACCTTTGAAAGAAGGAATCGAAGGTTGGCATGTTCAGATAAGCCCTAAAACTTGATCCACCACCCAGGTAAATAACCAAGTACCTACGTAAAGTTTCTGGTCTCCAGAGAATTGTTTGGCTCATTGGGGCGCCGCCCGCATGAAGGACATGATACACCACCCAGCAACAATTTTGATCCAGAAGGGAATAGTGCCCCGTGCTTTTCTGTTGGTTCCAATACGTTGTCATTTTAACAAGGTCCAGGTGTGTGGAGGGTATGTTGAAGGTGTAGTCAGGATCCATGCCCTCCTCTCTAATGTCATCCTGAAGGCTGCCGTTGCATTTATTTCTTTTCTTCATAAACCCACATTTTGATGTCCCTTCTTGGGGCCACCAGCTTACATATTCATCGTTACTCAGACGCAGAGAAGCGTGGCCAACCTGACTGACCCCAACATGCATCCATATATAGATTACATTGTCACTGAAAACATAATTGAACAATCCTTTAATTTCCTACCTATATTCAAAGCACGATGACTTGAATTAATAAAATTGACTAAACCTTTGGACAACACTAATTAAAACGGCTTGTCCTTGTGTTCATGTTCTGGTGAACATAGGCCAGTGAGCACTCCTCAACCCAAGAGGCGGTGAGGCAGCCTATAGTGCTTGAAGAATTTGCTCGTCACGCCGGAGACCCAGGTTCGATTTCCCACATGGGTACAATGTGTGAAGCCCGATCCGGTTTAGGATATATGGTACACGGGTGGGTCACTGGTTGCACACGCGCTGTGCGCTTGTTTATTTAAAGTATTTAATGTGCACTTTTATCTTTTTGTATTGATGTCTTATTTGAAATTTTATCTCATCTATCTTTCGTAATTTTCCTGAATGTGAATTTCATGAATGAAAATTTCTCCCGAGTCTTCTGCATATCACAATGCACCTTGAGCTAAGAACCTCTGAAACGGGGCGGCAAGGGACGGCTAAGCTACACCTTCAGGAATGAATCCATATATTTGTCTGTACAACTTAAACCACTATGTGTAGAACATGGAAAACATACCTTGTGTCAAACTGTGGGAGCATCATGTCCTATAACTAGGATGCGGTACTTCAACTGCAACATATCAATCCCAACTGTAGACGTTCGGCCAATACACTGGCGACATAAAAAAACGCATTTAAAACTCAAATCAGTGCACAGCCATTTGTTCACCCTGGTCTGTGCTGCCTTAGCCATTCACACCTGTCAGTGTTTCCCCTCTCATTCACTCCTGTTTGTACTGCCTCTCGCACCGATTCCAGCTTGTGCTACCCTCTCTTTCACACCTGTCTGTACTGCCTCTCGCAAACATTCCAGCTTGTGCTTTTCCTAAAGAATGTACTGTATAAACCAGAAGGACAAATCAGTATTGTAGTTTTTGCATCGTACCTGCAGGTCTATGATACGTATCCCTTAAACTACACGTTGAGAGCGTAAATGCATGTCTAGGACACCGCCTTGTCAAAATTCGTTTAGATGCGTGGGCTATGATAAACTGACGAGATCAAAGCTGTCTTTAAAAAAATGTCTATGTTGGGGGTTGAAGAGTCATTAGGGTTGGGCGTGGTGTGGCATTTCTATCTGTACGAACTGGGTCCGAGTGTAACAGGGTCGTGTGTAGACGATGTCTTGTGCGTAACAAAAATGGCGTATATCTACAGGCCGTGCCAGTTTGTAACGGTAGCGTGTGCTTAAAAATAATACAGACTGTGTCTGAGTGTACACGGACGTGTCTATGGTATTTACAGCGTGTCTATGGTTTACAGGTTGTCTGTTAGTATAATGGGGACGTATCTGTGGTATTTACAGGTTGTGTGTTAGTATAATGGAGACGTGTCTTTGGTATTTACAGGTTGTGTGTTAGTATAATGGAGACGTGTCTATGGTATTTATAGGCTGTGTGTTAGTATAATGGGGACGTGTCTATGGTATTTACAGGTTGTGTGTTAGTATAATGGATGGGGACGTGTCTGTGGTATTTACAGGTTGTGTGTTAGTATAATGGAGACGTGTCTATGGTATTTACAGGCTGTGTGTTAGTATAATGGGGACGTGTCTATGTTAGTATTTACAGGTTGTGTGTTAGTATAATGGGGACGTGTCTGTGGTATTTACAGGGTTGTGTGTTAGTATAATGGGGACGTGTCTGTGGTATTTACAGGCTGTGTGTTAGTATAATGGGGACGTGTCTATGGTATTTACAGGTTGTGTGTTAGTATAATGGGGACGTGTCTATGGTATTTACAGGCTGTGTGTTAGTATAATGGGGACGTGTCTGTGGTATTTACAGGCTGTGTGTTAGTATAATGGGGACGTGTCTGTGGTATTTACAGGTTGTGTGTTAGTATAATGGGGACGTGTCTGTGGTATTTACAGGTAAATGTGTGTTAGTCATAATGATAGCGGCTGTGTGCTTATAATGGGGAGTGTCTGTAAACTTTTGATGTGTTAGTATAATGGGGACGTGTCTGTGGTATTTACAGGCTGTGTGTTAGTATAATGGGGACGTGTCTGTGGTATTTACAGGTTGTGTGTTAGTATAATGGGGACGTGTCTGTGGTAATTACAGGTTGTGTGTAAGTATAATGGGGACGTGTCTATGGTAATTACAGGTTGTGTGTAAGTATAATGGGGACGTGTCTGTGGTATTTACAGGTTGTGTGTTAGTATAATGGGGACGTGTCTATGGTAATTACAGGTTGTGTGTAAGTATAATGGAGACGTGTCTGTGGTATTTACAGGTTTTGTGCTAGTATAATGGGGACGTGTTTGTGGTATTTACAGGTTGTGTGTTAATATAATGGGGACGTGTCTGTGGTATTTACAGGTTGTGTGTTAGTATAATGGAGACGTGTCTGTGGTAATTACAGGCTGTGTGTTTGTATAATGGGAACGTGTCTATGGTATTTACAGGCTGTGTGTTAGTATAATGGGGACGTGTCTGTGGTATTTACAGGTTGTGTGTTAGTATAATGGGGACGTGTCTGTGGTATTTACAGATTTGTGTGTTAGTATAATGGGGACGTGTCTATGGTATTTACAGGCTGTGTGTTAGTATAATGGGGACGTGTCTATGGTATTTACAGGCTGTGTGTTAGTATAATGGGGACGTGTCTGTGGTATTTACAGGTTGTGTGTTAGTATAATGGGGACGTGTCTATGGTATTTACAGGCTGTGTGTTAGTATAATGGGGACGTGTCTATGGTATTTACAGGCTGTGTGTTAGTATAATGGGGACGTGTCTGTGGTATTTACAGGTTGTGTGTTAGTATAATGGGGACGTGTCTGTGGTATTTACAGGCTGTGTGTTAGTATAATGGGGACGTGTCTATGGTATTTACAGGTTGTGTGTTAGTATAATAGAGACATGTCTAAGGTATTTAAAGGCTGTGTGTTCGTATGATGGGGACGTGTCTCTGGTAATTACAGGTTGTGTGTTAGTATAATGGAGACGTGTCTATGGTATTTATAGGCTGTGGGTTAGTATAATGGGGACGTGTCTATGGTATTTACAGGCTGTGTGTTAGTATAATGGGGACGTGTCTGTGGTATTTACAGGTTGTGTGTTAGTATAATGGGGACGTGTCTGTGGTATTTATAGGCTGTGCGTTAGTATAATGGGGACGTGTGTGGTATTTACAGGTTGCGTGTTAGTATAATAGATACAAGTCTAAGGTATTTAAAGGCTGTGTGTTCGTATGATGGGGACGTGTCTCAGGTAATTACAGGTTGTGTGTTAGTATAATGGGAACGTCTCTGTGGGATTTACAGGTTATGTGTTAGTATAATGGGGACGTTTCTGTGCTATTTATGGGTTGTGTGTCAGTATAATGGAGATGTGTCTGTGGTAATTACAGGTTGTGTGCAAGTATAATGGGGACGTGTCTGTGGTATTTACAGGTTTTGTGTAAGTATAATGGAGACGTGTCTCTGGTATTTATGGGTTGTCTGTTAGTATAACGGGGACGTCTCTATGGCATTTATAGACTGTGAATTAGTATAATGGGGACGTGTCTGTGGTATTTACAGGCAGTGTGTTAGTATAATAGGAACGTGTCTATGGTATTTACAGGCTGTGAATTAGTATGATGGGGACGTGTCTATGGTATTTACAGGTTGTTTGTTAGTATAATAGGAACGTGTCTATGGTATTTACAGGCTGTGTGTAAGTATAATGGGGGCGTGTCTGTGGTATTTAGAGGTTTTGTGTTAGTATCTTAGGGACGTGTCTTTGGTATTTATGGGTTGTGTGTTAGTATGACGGGACGTGTCTATGGTATTTATAGGCTGTGCATTAGTATAATGGGGACGTGTCTGTGGTATTTACAGGCTGTGTGTTAGTATAAAAGGAACGTGTCTATGGTAATTACAGGTTGTGTGTAAGTATAATGGGGACATGTCTGTGGTATTTATAGATTGTGTGTTAGTATAATGGGGACGTGTCTATGGTATTTACAGGCTGTGTGTTAGTATAATGGAGACTTGTCTGTGGTATTTATAGACAGTGTGTTAGTATAATCGGCACTTGGCTATGGTATTTATAGACTGTGTGTTAGTAAAATGGGGACGTGTCTGTGGTATTTACAGGTTGTCTGTTAGTATAGTAGAGACGTGTCTTAGGTATTTATAGGCTGTGTGTTAGTATGATGGAAACGTGTCTAAGGTATTGATAGGCTGTCTGTTAGTATAATGGGGGCGTGTCTGTGGTATTTACAGGTTGTTTGTTAGTATAATGGGGTCGTGTCTGTGGTATTTACAGGTTGTGTGTTAGTATAATGGAGACGCGTCTGTGGTAATTACAGTCTGAGTGTATGTATAATGGGAACGTGTCTATGGTATTTACAGGCTGTGTGTTAGTATAATGGAGACTTGTCTATGGTATTTATAGACAGTGTGTTAATATAATCGGCACTTGGCTATGGTATTTATAGACTGTGTGTTAGTAAAATGGGGACGTGTCTGTGGTATTTACAGGTTGTCTGTTAGTATAGTAGAGACGTGTCTTAGGTATTTATAGGCTGTGTGTTAGTATGATTGAAACGTGTCTAAGGTATTGATAGGCTGTCTGTTAGTATAATGGGGGCGTGTCTGTGGTATTTACAGGTTGTGTGTTAATATAATGGGGACGTGTCTGTGGTATTTACAGGTTGTGTGTTAGTATAATGGAGACGTGTCTGCGGTAATTACAGGCTTAGTGTATGTATAATGGGAACGTGTCTATGGTATTTACAGGCTGTGTGTTAGTACAATGGGGACGTGTCTGTGGTATTTACAGGTTGTGTGTTAGTATAATGGAGACATGTCTGTGGTATTTATAGATTGTGTGTTAGTATAATGGGGAAGTGTCTATGGTATTTACAGGCTGTGTGTTAGTATAATGGAGACTTGTCTATGGTATTTATAGACAGTGCGTTAGTAACATGGGGACGTGTCTGTGGTATTTACAGGTAGTCTGTTAGTATAGCAGAGGCGTGTCTTAGGTATTTATAGGCTGTGTGTTAGTATGATGGAAACGTGTCAATGTTATTTATAGGCTGTGTGTTAGTATAACGGGGACGTATCTGTGGTATTTACAGGTTGTGTGTTAGTATAATGGGAACGTGTCTGTGGTATTTATAGGCTGTGCGTTAGTATAATGGGGTCGTGTCTGTGGTATTTACAGGTTGCGTGTTAGTATAATAGAGACATGTCTAAGGTATTTAAAGGCTGTGTGTTCGTATGATGGGGACGTGTCTGTGGTAATTACTGGTTGTGTGTAAGTATAATGGAGATGTGTCTGTGGTATATATAGGCTGTGTGTTAGTATAATGGACACGTGTCTATGGTATTTATAGGCTGTGGGTTAGTATGATGGGGACGTGTCTATGGTATTTATAGGCTGTGTGTTATTATAACGGGGACGTATCTGTGGTATTTACAGGTTGTGTCTTAGTATAATGGGGACGTGTCTGTGGTATTTATGGGCTGTGCGTTAGTATAATGTGGACGTGTCTGTGGTATTTACAGATTGCGTGTTAGTATAATAGAGACAAGTCTAAGGTATTTAAAGGCTGTGTGTTCGTATGATGGGGACGTGTCTGTGGTAATTACAGGTTGTGTGTTGGTATAATGGGAACGTCTCTGTGGGATTTACAGGTTTTGTGTTGGTATAATGGGGACGTTTCTGTGCTATTTATGGGTTGTGTGTCAGTATAATGGAGATGTGTCTGTGGTAATTACAGGTTTTGTGTTAGTATAATGGGGACGTGTCTGTGGTATTTACAGGTTTTGTGTAAGTATAATTGAGACGTGTCTCTGGTATTTATGGGTTTTCTGTTAGTATAACGGGGACGTCTCTATGGCATTTATAGAATGTGAATTAGTATAATGGGGACGTGTCTGTGGTATTTACAGGCAGTGTGTTAGTATAATAGGAACGTGTCTATGGTATTTACAGGCTGTGTGTAAGTATAATGGGGGCGTGTCTGTGGTATTTACAGGTTGTGCGTTAGTATAATGAAGACATGTCTGTGGTATTTATAAATTGTGTGTTAGTATAATGGGGACGTGTCTATGGTATTTGCAGGCTGTGAATTAGTATAATGGGGACATGTCTATGGTATTTACAGGTTGTTTGTTAGTATAATAGGAACGTGTCTATGATATTTACAGGCTGTGTGTAAGTATAATGGGGGCGTGTCTGTGGTATTTAGCGGTTTTGTGTTAGTATCTTGGGGACGTGTCTGTGGTATTTACAGGCAGTGTGTTTGTATAATAGGAACGTGTCTATGGTATTTACAGGCTGTGTGTAAGTATAATGGGGGCGTGTCTGTGGTATTTACAGGTTGTGCGTTAGTATAATGAAGACATGTCTGTGGTATTTATAAATTGTGTGTTAGTATAATGGGGACGTGTCTATGGTATTTATAGGGTGTGCATTAGTATAATGGGGACGTGTCTGTGGTATTTACAGGCTGTGTGTTAGTATAAAAGGAACGTGTCTATGGTAATTACAGGTTGTGTGTAAGTATAATGGGGACATGTCTGTGGTATTTATAGATTGTGTGTTAGAATAATGGGGACGTGTCTATGGTATTTACAGGGTGTGTGTTAGTATAATGGAGACTTGTCTATGGTATTTATAGACAGGGTATTAGTATAATCGGCACTTGGCTATGGTATTTAAAGACTGTGTGTCAGTAAAATGGGGACGTGTCTGTGGTATTTACAGGTTGTCTGTTAGTATAGTAGAGACGTGTCTTAGGTATTTATAGGCTGTGTGTTAGTATGATGGAAACGTGTCTATGGTATTTATAGGCTGTCTGTTAGTATAATGGGGGCGTTTCTGTGGTATTTACAGGTTGTTTGTTAGTATAATGGGGACGTGTCTGTGGAAATTACAGGTTGTGTATTAGTATAATGAGGACGTGACTGTGGTATTTACAGGTTGTGTGTTAGTATAATGGAGACGTGTCTGTGGTATATATAGGCTGTGTGTTAGTATAATGGACACGTGTCTATGGTATTTATAGGCTGTGTGTTAGTATGATGGGGACGTGTCCATGGTATTTATAGGCTTTGTGTTAGTATGACGGGGACGTGTCTGTGGTATTTAAAGGTTGTGTGTTAGTATAATGGAGACATGTCTGTGGTATTTAAAGGTTGTGTGTTGGTATAATGGGGACGTGTCTCTGGTATTTATAGGCTGTGCGTTAGTATAATGGGGACGTGTCTGTGGTATTTACTGGTTGCATGTTAGTATAATAGAGACATATCTAAGGTATTTACAGGCTGTGTGTTCGTATGATGGGGACGTGTTTGTGGTGATTACAGGTTGTGTGAAAGTATAATGGGGTCGTGTCTATGGTATTTATAGGCTGTGTGTTAGTATAACGATTACATATCTGTGGTATTTACAGGTGGTGTTTTAGTATAATGGGGACGTGTCTGTGGTATTTATAGGCTGTGCGTTAGTATAATGGGGGCGTGTTTGTTATATTTTCAGGTTGCGTGTTAGTACAATAGAGACATGTCTAAAGTATTTAAAGGCTGTGTGTTCGTATGATGGGGACGTGTCTGTGGTAATTACAGGTTGTGTGTAAGTATAATGGGGACGTGTCTGTGGGATTTACAGGTTTTGTGTTAGTATAATGGGGACGTTTCTGTGCTATTTATGGGTTGTGTGTCAGTATAATGGAGATGTGTCTGTGGTAATTACAGGTTGTGTGTAAGTATAATGGGGACGTGTCTGTGGTATTTACAGGTTTTGTGTAAGTATAATGGAGACGTGTCTCTGGTATTTATGGGTTGTCTGTTAGTATAACGTGGACGTGTCTATGGCAGTTATTGGCTGTCAGTAAGTATAATGGGGACGTGTCTATGGTATTTATAGGCTGTGTGTTAGTATAATGTGGGCGTGTCTGTGGTATTTACAGGTTTTGTGTTAGTATATTGGGAACGTGTCTGTGGTATTGATGGGTTGTGTTTTAGTATAACGGGGACGTGTCTATGGTATTTATTGGCTGTGCGTTAGTATAATGGGAACGTGTCTGTGGTATTTACAGGCTGTGTGTTAGTATAATAGGAACGTGTCTATGGTAATTACAGGTTGTGTGTTAGTATAATGGGGACGTGTCTTTGGTATTCATGGGTTGTGTGTTAGTATTTCGGGGACGTCTCTATGGTCTTTATACCCTGTGCATGAGTATAATGGTTGCGTGTCTGTGGTATTTACAGGCTGTGTGTTTATATAATGGGAACGTGTCTATGGTATTTAAAGGTCGTGTGTTAGAATAATGGGGGCGTGTGTGTGGTATTTACAGGTCGTGTGTTAGTTCAATGGGGACGTGTCTGTGGTGTTTTATAGGCTGTTTGTTAGTATAATGGGGACGTGTCTGAGGTGTTTACAAGTTGTGTGTTAGTATGATGGAAATGTCTCTATGGTATTTAAAGGCTGTGTGTAAGTATAATGGAGTCGTGTCAGTGGTATTTACAGGATGTGTGTAAGTATAATCGGGACGTGTCTTTGGTATTTATAGGTTGTGTGTTAATAATACGGGGACGTGTTTATGGTATTTATAAGCAGTGCTTTAATATAGTGGGTACGTGTCTGTGGTATATACACGCTGTGTGTTAGTATAATAGGAACGTGTCTATGGTATTTACAGGATGTGTGTTAGTATGATGGACATTTGTCTGTGGTATTTAAAGGCTGTGTGTCAGTATAATGGGAACGTGTCTGTGGTATTTACAGGTTGTGTGTAACTATAATGGAGACATATCTAAGGTATTTATAGGCAGTGTGTTAGTATAATGGGGACTTGTTTGTTGTATTTACATGTTGTGTGTTAGTATAATGGGGACGTGTCTGTGGTATTTACAGGTTCTATGTTAGTATAATGGAAACGTGTGTGTGGTAATTACAGGTTGTGTGTATGTATAATGAGAACGTGTCTATGGTATTTACAGGCTGTGTGTTAGTATAATGAGGACGTGTCTGTGGTATTTACAGGTTTTGTGTTAGTATAATGGGGACGTGTCTGTGGTATTTACAGGTTTTGTGTTAGTATAATGGGGACGTGTGTCTGGCATTTATGGGTTGTGTGTTAGTATAAGGGGGACGTGTCTATGGTATTTATGGGTTGTGTGTCAGTATAATGGAGATGTGCCTGTGGTAATTACAGGTTGTGTGTAAGTATAATGGGTACGTGTCTGTGGTATTTACAGGTTTTATGTTATTTTAATGGGGACGTGTCTCTGATATTTATGAGTTGTGTGTTAGTATAAGGGGGACGTGTCTATGGTATTTACAGGCTGTGTGATAGTATAATGGGGATATGTCTGTGGTATTTACAGGTTGTGTGTTAGTATAATGGACACGTGTCTATGGTATTTACAGGTTGTGTGTTAGTATAATGGAGACCTGTCTATGGTATTTACAGGTTGTGTGTTAGTATATTGGGAACGTGTCTCTGGTATTTATGGGTTGTGTGTTAGTATAACGGGGACGTGTCTATTGTATTTATAGACTGTGCGTTAGTATAATGGGGACGTGTCTGTAGTATTTACAGGCTGTGTGTTAGTATAATAGGAACGTGTCTATGGTAATTACAATCTGTGTATTACTATAATGGGCACGTGTCTATGGTATTTAAAGGCTGTGTGTTAGTACAATGGGGCGTGTCTATGGTATTTATAGGGTGTGTGTTAGTATAATGGGGACGTGTCTGTGGTGTTTACATGTTGTGTGTTAGTATGATGAAAGTGTCTCTATGGTATTTATAGGCTGTGTGCTAGTATAATGGGATCGTGTCTGTGGTATTGACAGGTTGTGTGTAAATATAATCGGGACGTGTTTGTGGTATTTATAGGCTGTGTGTTAATAATATGGGTGCGTGTTTATGGTATTTATAGGCAGTGCATTAGTATAATGGGTACGTGTCTGTGGTATTTACAGGCTGTGTGTTAGTATTATAGGAACGTGTCTATGGTATTTAAAGGATTTGTGTTAGTATAATGGGGGCCTGTCTGTGGTATTGACAGGTTGTGCGTTATTATAATGGAGAAGTATCTACGGTATTTATAGGCTGTGTTTTAGTATAATGGACACGTGGCTATGGTATTTATAGACTGTCAATTAATATAATAGGAACGTGTCTTTGGTATTTACATGTTATGTGTTAGTATAATGGGAACGTGTCTATGGTATTTACAGGCTGTGTGTTAGTATAATGGGGACGTGTCTGTGGTATTTACAGGTTGTGTGTTAGTATAATGGAAACGCGTCTCTGGTAATTACAGGTTGTGTGTAAGTATAATGAGAACGTGTCTATGGCATTTACAGGTAGTGTATTAGTATAATGGGGACGTGTCTGTGGTATTTACGGGTTGTGCGTTAGTATAATGGAGACATGTCTTTGGTATTTACAGATTGTGTGTTAGTGTAATGGGGACGTGTCTATGGTATTTACAGGTTTTGTGTTAGTATATTGGGAACGTGTCTCTGGTATTTATGGGTTGTGTTTTAGTATAACGGGGACGTGTCTATGGTATTTATTGGCTGTGCGTTAGTATAATGGGAACGTGTCTGTGGTATTTACAGGCTGTGTGTTAGTATAATAGGAACGTGTCTATTGTAATTACAGGATGTGTGTTAGTATAATGGGGACGTGTCTTTGGTATTTATGGGTTGTGTGTTAGTATAACGGGGACGTTTCTATGGTCTTTATACGCTGTGCATGAGTATAATGGTTGCGTGTCTGTGGTATTTACAGGCTGTGTGTTTATATAATGGGAACGTGTCTATGGTATTAAAAGGCCGTGTGTTAGAATAATGGGGGCGTGTGTGTGGTATTTACAGGTCGTGTGTTAGTATAATGGGGTCGTGTCTGTGGTGTTTTATAGGCTGTTTGTTAGTATAATGGGGACGTGTCTGTGGTGTTTACAAGTTGTGTGTTAGTATGATGGAAATGTCTCTATGGTATTTACAAGTTGTGTGTAAGTATAACGGAGTCGTGTCAGTGGTATTTACAGGATGTGTGTAAGTATAATCGGGACGTGTCTTTGGTATTTTTAGGTTGTGTGTTAATAATACGGGGACGTGTTTATGGTGTTTATAAGCAGTGCGTTAATATAGTGGGTACGTGTCTGTGGTATTTACAGGCTGTGTGTTAGTATAATAGGAACGTGTCTATGGTATTTACAGGATGTGTGTTAGTATGATGGACATTTGTCTGTGGTATTTAAAGGCTGTGTGTCAGTATAATGGGAACGTGTCTGTGGTATTTACAGGTTGTGTGTAACTATAATGGAGACATATCTAAGGTATTTATAGGCAGTGTGTTAGTATAATGGGGACTTGTTTGTTGTATTTACATGTTGTGTGTTAGTATAATGGGGACGTGTCTGTGGTATTTACAGGTTCTATGTTAGTATAATGGAAACGCGTGTGTGGTAATTACAGGTTGTGTGTATGTATAATGAGAACGTGTCTATGGTATTTACAGGCTGTGTGTTAGTATAATGAGGACGTGTCTGTGGTATTTACAGGTTTTGTGTTAGTATAATGGGGACGTGTCTGTGGTATTTACAGGTTTTGTGTTAGTATAATGGGGACGTGTGTCTGGCATTTATGGGTTGTGTGTTAGTATAAGGGGGACGTGTCTATGGTATTTATGGGTTGTGTGTCAGTATAATGGAGATGTGCCTGTGGTAATTACAGGTTGTGTGTAAGCATAATGGGTACGTGTCTGTGGTATTTACAGGTTTTATGTTATTTTAATGGGGACGTGTCTCTGATATTTATGAGTTGTGTGTTAGTATAAGGGGGACGTGTCTATGGTATTTACAGGATGTGTGATAGTATAATGGGGATGTGTCTGTGGTATTTACAGGTTGTGTGTTAGTATAATGGACACGTGTCTATGGTATTTACAGGTTGTGTGTTAGTATAATGGAGACCTGTCTATGGTATTTACAGGTTGTGTGTTAGTATATTGGGAACGTGTCTCTGGTATTTATGGGTTGTGTGTTAGTATAACGGGGACGTGTCTATTGTATTTATAGACTGTGCGTTAGTATAATGGGGACGTGTCTGTAGTATTTACAGGCTGTGTGTTAGTATAATAGGAACGTGTCTATGGTAATTACAAGCTGTGTATTACTATAATGGGCACGTGTCTATGGTATTTAAAGGCTGTGTGTTAGTACAATGGGGCGTGTCTATGGTATTTATAGGGTGTGTGTTAGTATAATGGGGACGTGTCTGTGGTGTTTACATGTTGTGTGTTAGTATGATGAAAGTGTCTCTATGGTATTTATAGGCTGTGTGCTAGTATAATGGGATCGTGTCTGTGGTATTGACAGGTTGTGTGTAAATATAATCGGGACGTGTTTGTGGTATTTATAGGCTGTGTGTTAATAATATGGGTGCGTGTTTATGGTATTTATAGGCAGTGCATTAGTATAATGGGTACGTGTCTGTGGTATTTACAGGCTGTGTGTTAGTATTATAGGAACGTGTCTATGGTATTTAAAGGATTTGTGTTAGTATAATGGGGGCCTGTCTGTGGTATTGACAGGTTGTGCGTTATTATAATGGAGAAGTATCTATGGTATTTATAGGCTGTGTTTTAGTATAATGGACACGTGGCTATGGTATTTATAGACTGTCAATTAATATAATAGGAACGTGTCTTTGGTATTTATAGATTGTGTGTTAGTGTAATGGGGACGTGTCTATGGTATTTACAGGTTTTGTGTTAGTATATTGGGAACGTGTCTCTGGTATTTATGGGTTGTGTTTTAGTATAACGGGGACGTGTCTATGGTATTTATTGGCTGTGCGTTAGTATAATGGGAACGTGTCTGTGGTATTTACAAGCTGTGTGTTAGTATAATAGGAACGTGTCTATTGTAATTACAGGATGTGTGTTAGTATAATGGGGACGTGTCTTTGGTATTTATGGGTTGTGTGTTAGTATAACGGGGACTGTTCTATGGTCTTTATACGCTGTGCATGAGTATAATGGTTGCGTGTCTGTGGTATTTACAGGCTGTGTGTTTATATAATGGGAACGTGTCTATGGTATTTAAAGGCCGTGTGTTAGAATAATGGGGGCGTGTGTGTGGTATTTACAGGTCGTGTGTTAGTATAATGGGGTCGTGTCTGTGGTGTTTTATAGGCTGTTTGTTAGTATAATGGGGACGTGTCTGTGGTGTTTACAAGTTGTGTGTTAGTATGATGGAAATGTCTCTATGGTATTTATAGGCTGTGTGTAAGTATAACGGAGTCGTGTCAGTGGTATTTACAGGATGTGTGTAAGTATAATCGGGACGTGTCTTTGGTATTTATAGGTTGTGTGTTAATAATACGGGGACGTGTTTATGGTGTTTATAAGCAGTGCGTTAATATAGTGGGTACGTGTCTGTGGTATTTACAGGCTGTGTGTTAGTATAATAGGAACGTGTCTATGGTATTTACAGGATGTGTGTTAGTATGATGGACATGTGTCTGTGGTATTTGAAGGCTGTGTGTCAGTATAATGGAAACGTGTCTGTGGTATTTACAGGTTGTGTGTAACTATAATGGAGACGTGTCTAAGGTATTTATAGGCAGTGTGTTAGTATAATGAGGACTTGTTTGTTGTATTTACAGGTTCTATGTTAGTATAATGGAAACGCGTGTGTGGTAATTACAGGTTGTGTGTAAGTATAATGAGAACGTGTCTATGGTATTTACAGGCTGTGTGTTAGTATAATGAGGACGTGTCTGTGGTATTTACAGGTTTTGTGTTAGTATAATGGGGACGTGTCTATGGTATTTACAGGTTGTGCGTTAGTATAATGGAGACATGTCTGTGGTATTTATAGATTGTGTGTTAGTATAATGGGGACGTGTCTATGGTATTTACAGGTTGTGCGTTAGTATAATGGAGACGTGTCTATCGTATTCATAGGCAGTGTGTTAGTATAATGGGTACTTGGCTATGGTATTTATAGGCTGTGTGTTAGTGTAATAAGGATGTGTCTGTGGTATTTACAGGTTGTCTGTTAGTATAGTAGAGACGTGTCTTAGGTATTTATAGGTTGTGTGTTAGTATGATGGAAACGTGTCAAAGTATTTATTGGCTGTATGTTAGTATAATGGGTGCGTGTCTGTAGTATTTACAGGTTGTGTGTTAGTATAATGGGGACGTGTCTGTGGAAATGACAGATTGTGTATTAATATAATGAGGACGTGACTGTGGTATTTACAGATTGTGTGTTAGTATAATGGGGACGTGTCTATGGTATTTACAGGCTGTGCATTAGTATAATGGGGACGTGTATGTGTTATTTACAGGTTGTTTGTTAGTATACTGGAGACATGTCTAAGGTATTTATAGGCTGTGTGTTAGTATGATGGGGACGTGTCTGTTTTAATTACAGGTTGTGTGTAAGTATAATGAGGACGTGTCTGTGGTATTTACAGGTTTTGTGTTAGTATAATGGGGACGTGTCTATGGTATTTATGGGTTGTGTGTCAGTATAATGGAGATGTGCCTGTGGTAATTACAGATTGTGTGTAAGTATAATGGGGACTTGTCTCTGGTATTTATGGGTTGTGTGTTAGTATAACGGGGACGTGTCTATGGTATTCATAGGCTGTGCGTTAGTATAATGGGGACGTGTCTATAGTATTCACAGGTTGTGTGATAGTATAATGGGATCGTGTCTGTGGTATTTACAGGTTGTGTGTTAGTATAATGGACACATGTCTATGGTATTTACAGGTTGTGTGTTAGTATAATGGGGACGTGTCTGTGGTATTTACAAGGTGTGTGTAAGTATAATGGGGGCGTGTCTTGGTATTTACAGGTTTTGTGTTTGTATAACGGGGACGTGTCTATGGTATTTATAGGCTGTGCGTTAGTATAATGGGGACGTGTCTGTGGTATTTACAGGCAGTGTGTTAGTATAGTAGAAACGTGTCTGTGGTAATTACAGGTTTTGTGTTAGTATAATGGAGACGTGTCTCTGGTATTTATGAGTTGTGTGTTAGTATAATGGGGTCGTGTTTGTGGTATTTACAGGCTGTGTGTTTGTATAATGGACACGTGTCTATGGTATTTACAGGTTGTGTGTAAGTATAATGGGGGCGTGTCTTGGTATTTACAGGCTGTGTGTTGGTATAACGGGTACGTGTCTATGGTATTTATAGACTGTGCGTTAGTATAATGGGAACGTGTCTATGGTATTTACAGGCCGTGTGTTAGTATAATGGCGGCGTGTCTGTGGTATTTACAGGTCGTGTGTTAGTATAATGGAGGGGGTGTCTATGGTATTTATAGGGTGTGTGTTAGTATAATGGGGACATGTTTCTATGGTATTTACAGGCCGTGTGTTAGTATAATGGGGGCGTGTCTATGGTATTTAAAGGTTGTGTGGTAGTATAATGGGGGTGTGTCTATGGTATTTATAGGGTGTGTGTTAGTATAATGGGGACGTGTCTGTGGTGTTTACAGGTTTTATGTTAGTTTAATGGGGACGTGTCTCTGATATTTATGAGTTGTGTGTTAGTATAAGGGGGACGTGTCTATGGTATTTATAGGCTGTGTGTTAGTATAATGGGGGCATGTCTGTGGTATTGACAGGTTGTGCGTTATTATAATGGAGAAGTATCTATGGTATTTATAGGCTGTGTTTGAGTATAATGGACACATGGCTATGGTATTTATAGACTGTCAATTAATATAATAGGAACGTGTCTTTGGTATTTACATGTTGTGTGTTAGTATAATAGGAACGTGTCTATGGTATTTACAGGCTGTGTGTTAGTATGATTGACATGTGTCTGTGGTATTTAAAGGCTGTGTGTTAGTATAATGGGGGGGTGTCTATGGCATTTATAGGGTGTGTGTTATTATAATGGGGACATGTGTCTATGGTATTTACAGGCCGTGTGTTAGTATAATGGGGGCGTGTCTATGGTATTTAAAGGTTGTGTGTTAGTATAATGGGGGTGTGTCTATGGTATTTATAGGGTGTGTGTTAGTATAATGGGGACGTGTCTGTGGTGTTTACATGTTGTGTGTTAGTATAATGGAAATGTATCTATGGTATTTATAGGCTGTGTTTTAGTATAATGGGGACGTGTCTTTGGTATTTACAGGTTGTGCGTTAGTATAATGGAGTGTGGTATAATGGAACTTGTGTGTTCTGTGGTATTTATAGACTGTGTGTTAGTATAATGGAGACGTGTCTATGGTATTTATAGACTGTGTGTTAGTATAATGGGATCGTGTCTGTGGTATTGACAGGTTGTGTGTAAATATAATCGGGACGTGTTTGTGGTATTTATAGGCTGTGTGTTAATAATACGGGTGCGTGTTTATGGTATTTATAGGCAGTGCGTTAGTATAATGGGTACGTGTCTGTGGTATTTACAGGCTGTGTGTTAGTATTATAGGAACGTGTCTATGGTATTTACAGGATGTGTGTTAGTATAATGGGGGCATGTCTGTGGTATTGACAGGTTGTGCGTTATTATAATGGAGAAGTATCTATGGTATTTATAGGCTGTGTTTTAGTATAATGGACACGTGGCTATGGTATTTATAGACTGTCAATTAATATAATAGGAACGTGTCTATGGTATTTACAGACTGTGTGTTAGTATGATTGACATGTGTCTGTGGCATTTAAAGGCTGTGAGTCAGTATAATGGGGACGTGTCTGTTGGTATTTACAGGTCGTGTGTTAGTATAATGGGGGGGTGTCTATGGTATTTATAGGGTGTGTGTTATTATAATGGGGACATGTGTCTATGGTATTTACAGGCCGTGTGTTAGTATAATGGGGGCGTGTCTATGGTATTTACAGATTGTGTGTTAGTATAATGGGGGTGTGTCTATGGTATTTATAGGGTGTGTGTTAGTATAATGGGGACGTGTCTGTGGTGTTTACATGTTGTGTGTTAGTATAATGGGGGCATGTCTGTGGTATTGACAGGTTGTGCGTTATTATAATGGAGAAGTATCTATGGTATTTATAGGCTGTGTTTTAGTATAATGGACACGTGGCTATGGTATTTATAGACTGTCAATTAATATAATAGGAACGTGTCTTTGGTATTTACATGTTGTGTGTTAGTATAATAAGAACGTGTCTATGGTATTTACAGGCTGTGTGTTAGTATGATTGACATGTGTCTGTGGTATTTAAAGGCTGTGTGTCAGTATAATGGGGACGTGTCTGTGGTATCTACAGGTTGTGTGTAACTATAATGGAGAAGTATCTATGGTATTTATAGGCTGTGTTTTAGTATAATGGACACGTGGCTATGGTATTTATAGACTGTCAATTAATATAATAGGAACGTGTCTTTGGTATTTACATGTTGTGTGTTAGTATAATAGGGACGTGTCTGTGGTATTTACAGGCTGTGTGTTAGTATAATGGAAACGCGTCTCTGGTAATTACAGGTTGTGTGTAAGTATAATGAGAACGTGTCTATGGCATTTACAGGTAGTGTATTAGTATAATGGGGACGTGTCTGTGGTATTTACGGGTTGTGCGTTAGTATAATGGAGACATGTCTGTGGTATTTATAGATTGTGTGTTAGTATAATGGGGACGTGTCTATGGTATTTACAGGTTGTGCGTTAGTATAATGGAGACATGTCTGTGGTATTTATAGATTGTGTGTTAGTATAATGGGGACGTGTCTATGGTATTTACAGGTTGTGCGTTAGTATAATGGAGACGTGTCTATGGTATTCATAGGCAGTGTGTTAGTATAATGGGGACGTGTCTATGGTATTTACAGGTTGTGCGTTAGTATAATGGGGACGTGTCTGTGGTATTTACAGGTTGTCTGTTAGTATAATAGGGACGTGTCTTGGTATTTACAGGTTGTGTGTTTGTATAATGGAAACGTGTCTGTAGCAAGGGACGTGTCTAAGTATTTATAGGCTGTATGTTAGTATAATGGGGACGTGTCTGTGGTATTTACTGCAGTGTGTTAGTATAGTAGAAACGTGTCTGTGGTAATTACAGGTTTTGTGTTAGTATAATGGAGACGTGTCTCTGGTATTTATGAGTTGTGTGTTAGCATAATGGGGTCGTGTTTGTGGTATTTACAGGCTGTGTGTTTGTATAATGGGACGTGTCTATGGTATTTACAGGTTGTGTGTTAGTATAATGGAGACGTGTCTGTGGTATTTACAGGCTGTGTGTTGGTATAACGGGTACGTGTCTATGGTATTTATAGACTGTGCGTTAGTATAATGGGAACGTGTCTATGGTATCTACAGGCCGTGTGTTAGTATAATGGCGGCGTGTCTGTGGTATTCACAGGTCGTGTGTTAGTATAATGGAGGGTGTCTATGGTATTTATAGGGTGTGTGTGTTAGTATAATGGGGACATGTTTCTATGATATTTACAGGCCGTGTGTTAGTATAATGGGGGCGTGTCTATGTTATTTAAAGGTTGTGTGGTAGTATAATGGGGGTGTGTCTATGGTATTTATAGGGTGTGTGTTAGTATAATGGGGACGTGTCTGTGGTGTTTACAGGTTTTATGTTAGTTTAATGGGGACGTGTCTCTGATATTTATGAGTTGTGTGTTAGTATAAGGGGGACGTGTCTATGGTATTTATAGGCTGTGTGTTAGTATAATGGGGGCATGTCTGTGGTATTGACAGGTTGTGCGTTATTATAATGGAGAAGTATCTATGGTATTTATAGGCTGTGTTTTAGTATAATGGACACGTGGCTATGGTATTTATAGACTGTCAATTAATATAATAGGAACGTGTCTTTGGTATTTACATGTTGTGTGTTAGTATAATAGGAACGTGTCTATGGTATTTACAGGCTGTGTGTTAGTATGATTGACATGTGTCTGTGGTATTTAAAGGCTGTGTGTCAGTATAATGGGGACGTGTCTGTTGTATTTACAGGTCGTGTGTTAGTATAATGGGGGGGTGTCTATGGTATTTATAGGGTGTGTGTTATTATAATAGGGACATGTGTCTATGGTATTTACAGGCCGTGTGTTAGTATAATGGGGGCGTGTCTATGGTATTTAAGGGTTGTGTGTTAGTATAATGGGGGTGTGTCTATGGTATTTATAGGGTGTGTGTTAGTATAATGGGGACGTGTCTGTGGTGTTTACATGTTGTGTGTTAGTATAATGGAAATGTATCTATGGTATTTATAGGCTGTGTTTTAGTATAATGGGGACGTGTCTTTGGTATTTACAGGTTGTGCGTTAGTATAATGGAGACATGTCTGTGGTATTTATAGCTTGTGTGTTAGTATAATGGGGACGTGTGTATGGTATTTACAGACTGTGTTTTAGTATAATGGAGACGTGTCTATGGTATTTATAGGCTGTGTGTTAGTATAATGGGATCGTGTCTGTGGTATTGACAGGTTGTGTGTAAATATAATCGGGACGTGTTTGTGGTATTTATAGGCTGTGTGTTAATAATACGGGTGCGTGTTTAAGGTATTTATAGGCAGTGCGTTAGTATAATGGGTACGTGTCTGTGGTATTTACAGGCTGTGTGTTAGTATTATAGGAACGTGTCTATGGTATTTACAGGATGTGTGTTAGTATAATGGGGGCATGTCTGTGGTATTGACAGGTTGTGCGTTATTATAATGGAGACATGTCTGTGGTATTTATAGATTGTGTGTTAGTATAATGGGGACGTGTCTATGGTATTTACAGGTTGTGCGTTAATATAATGGAGACGTGTCTATGGTATTCATAGGCAGTGTGTTAGTATAATGGGTACTTGGCTATGGTATTTATAGGCTGTGTGTTAGTGTAATAAGGATGTGTCTGTGGTATTTACAGGTTGTCTGTTAGTATAGTAGAGACGTGTCTTAGGTATTTATAGGTTGTGTGTTAGTATGATGGAAACGTGTCAAAGTATTTATTGGCTGTATGTTAGTATAATGGGTGCGTGTCTGTAGTATTTACAGGTTGTGTGTTAGTATAATGGGGACGTGTCTGTGGAAATGACAGATTGTGTATTAATATAATGAGGACGTGACTGTGGTATTTACAGATTGTGTGTTAGTATAATGGGGACGTGTCTATGGTATTTACAGGCTGTGCATTAGTATAATGCAGACGTGTTAGTATGATGGGGACGTGTCTGTTTTAATTACAGGTTGTGTGTAAGTATAATGAGGACGTGTCTGTGGTATTTACAGGTTTTGTGTTAGTATAGTGGGGACGTGTCTATGGTATTTATGGGTTGTGTGTCAGTATAATGGAGATGTGCCTGTGGTAATTACAGATTGTGTGTAAGTATAATGGGGACTTGTCTCTGGTATTGATGGGTTGTGTGTAAGTATAACGGGGACGTGTCTATGGTTTTCATAGGCTGTGCGTTAGTATAATGGGGACGTGTCTATAGTATTCACAGGTTGTGTGATAGTATAATGGGATCGTGTCTGTGGTATTTACAGGTTGTGTGTTACTATAATGGACACATGTCTATGGTATTTACAGGTTGTGTGTTAGTATAATGGCGACGTGTCTGTGGTATTTACAGGCTGTGTGTTAGTATAATAGGAACGTGTCTATCGTATTTACAAGGTGTGTGTAAGTATAGTGGGGGCGTGTCTTGGTATTTACAGGTTTTGTGTTAGTATAACGGGGACGTGTCTATGGTATTTATAGGCTGTGCGTTAGTATAATGGGGACGTGTCTGTGGTATTTACAGGCAGTGTGTTAGTATAGTAGAAACGTGTCTGTGGTAATTACAGGTTTTGTGTTAGTATAATGGAGACGTGTCTCTGGTATTTATGAGTTGTGTGTTAGTATAATGGGGTCGTGTTTGTGGTATTTACAGGCTGTGTGTTTGTATAATGGACACGTTTCTATAGTATTTACAGGTTGTGTGTTAGTATAATGGAGACGTGTCTGTGGTATTTACAGGCTGTGTGTTGGTATAACGGGGACGTGTCTATGGTATTTATAGACTGTGCGTTAGTATAATGGGAACGTGTCTATGGTATTTACAGGCCGTGTGTTAGTATAATGGCGGCGTGTCTGTGGTATTTACAGGTCGTGTGTTAGTATAATGGGGGGGTGTCTATGGTATTTATAGGGTGTGTGTTAGTATAATGGGGACATGTTTCTATGGTATTTACAGGCCGTGTGTTAGTATAATGGGGGCGTGTCTATGGTATTTAAAGTTTGTGTGGTAGTATAATGGGGGTGTGTCTATGGTATTTATAGGGTGTGTGTTAGTATAATGGGGACGTGTCTGTGGTGTTTACAGGTTTTATGTTAGTTTAATGGGGACGTGTCTCTGATATTTATGAGTTGTGTATTAGTATAAGTGGGACGTGTCTATGGTATTTATAGGCTGTGTGTTAGTATAATGGGGACGTGTCTATGGTATTAACAGGTTGTGTGTTAGAATAATAGGAACGTGTCTATGGTATTTACAGGCTGTGTGATAGTATAATGGGGATGTGTCTGTGGTATGTACAGGTTGTGTGTTAGTATAATGGACACGTGTCTATGGTATTTACAGGTTGTGTGTTAGTATAATGGAGACCTGTCTATGGTATTTACAGGTTGTGTGTTAGCATAATAGAAACGTGTCTGTGGTATTTACAGGTTTTGTGTTAGTATATTGGGAACGTGTCTCTGGTATTTATGGGTTGTGTGTTAGTATAACGGGGACGTGTCTATTGTATTTATAGACTGTGCGTTAGTATAATGGGGACGTGTCTGTAGTATTTACAGGCTGTGTGTTAGTATAATAGGAACGTGTCTATGGTAATTACAGGTCGTGGGTTAGTATAATGGGGGCGTGTCTGTAGTATTTACAGGTCGTGTGTTAGTATGATGGGGACGTGTCTATGGTATTTACAAGCTGTGTATTACTATAATGGGCACGTGTCTATGGTATTTAAAGGCTGTGTGTTAGTACAATGGGGAGTGTCTATGGTATTTATAGGGTGTGTTTTAGTATAATGGAGACGTGTCTGTGGTATTTACAGGTTGTGCGTTAGTATAATGGAGAAATGTCTGTGGTATTTATAGCTTGTGTGTTAGTATAATGGGGACGTGTCTATGGTATTTACAGACTGTGTTTTAGTATAATGGAGACGTGTCTATGGTATTCATCGGCTGTGTGTTAGTATAATGGGATCGTGTCTGTGGTATTGACAGGTTGTGTGTAAATATAATCGGGACGTGTTTGTGGTATTTATAGTCTGTGTGTTAGTATAATGGGTACGTGTCTATGGTATTTACAGGCTGTGTGTTAGTATGATTGACATGTGTCTGTGGTATTTAAAGGCTGTGTGTCAGTATAATGGGAACGTGTCTGTGGTGTTTACAGGTTGTGTGTAACTATAATGGAGACATGTCTAAGGTATTTATAGGCAGTGTGTTAGTATAATGGGGACGTGTTTGTGGTATTTACAGGTTGTGTGTTAGTATAATGGGGACGTGTCTGTGGTATTTACAGGTTGTGTGTTAGTAGAATGGAAACGCGTCTCTGGTAATTACAGGTTGTGTGTAAGTATAATGAGAACGTGTCTATGGCATTTACAGGTAGTGTATTAGTATAATGGGGACGTGTCTGTGGTATTTACGGGTTGTGCGTTAGTATAATGGAGACATGTCTGTGGTATTTATAGATTGTGTGTTAGTATAATGGGGACGTGTCTATGGTATTTACAGGTTGTGCGTTAGTATAATGGAGACATGTCTGTGGTATTTATAGATTGTGTGTTAGTATAATGGGGACGTGTCTATGGTATTTACAGGTTGTGCGTTAGTATAATGGAGACGTGTCTATGGTATTCATAGGCAGTGTGTTAGTATAATGGGTACTTGGCTATGGTATTTATAGGCTGTGTGTTAGTGTAATAAGGATGTGTCTGTGGTATTTACAGGTTGTCTGTTAGTATAGTAGAGACGTGTCTTAGGTATTTATAGGTTGTGTGTTAGTATGATGGAAACGTGTCAAAGTATTTATAGGCTGTATGTTAGTATAATAGGGGTGCGTGTCTGTAGTATTTACAGGTTGTTTGTTAGTATAATGGGGACGTGTCTGTGGAAATGAGAGATTGTGTATTAATATAATGAGGACGTGACTGTGGTATTTACAGATTGTGTGTTAGTATAATGGGGACGTGTCTATGGTATTTACAGGCTGTACATTAGATCATAATGGGGAAGTGTATGTGTTATTTACAGGTTGTTTGTTAGTATACTGGAGACATGTCTAAGGTATTTATAGGGTGTGTGTTAGTATGATGGGGACGTGTCTGTTTTAATTACAGGTTGTGTGTAAGTATAATGAGGCCGTGTCTGTGGTATTTACAGGTTTTGTGTTAGTATAACGGGGACGTGTCTATGGTATTGATAGGCTGTGCGTTAGTATAATGGGGACGTGTCTGTGGTATTTACAGGCAGTGTGTTAGTATAGTAGAAACGTGTCTGTGGTAATTACAGGTTTTGTGTTAGTATAATGGAGACGTGTCTCTGGTATTTATGAGTTGTGTGTTAGTATAATGGGGTCGTGTTTGTGGTATTTACAGGCTGTGTGTTTGTATAATGGACACGTGTCTATGGTATTTACAGGTTGTGTGTTAGTATAATGGAGACGTGTCTGTGGTATTTACAGGCTGTGTGTTAGTATAATGGGGACGTGTCTATTTTATTTATAGGCTGTGCGTTAGTATAATGGGAACGTGTCTATGGTATTTACAGGCCGTGTGTTAGTATAATGGGGGCATGTCTGTGGTATTTACAGGTCGTGTGTTAGTATAATGGGGGTGTGTCTATGGTATTGATAGGGTGTGTGTTAGTATAATGGGAGTGTGTCTATGGTATTTATAGGGTGTGTGTTAGTATAATGGGGACGTGTCTGTGGTGTTTACAAGTTGTGTGTTAGTATGATGGAAATGTATCTATAGTATTTGTACGCAGTGTGTTAGTGTAATGGGGACATGTCTGTGGTATTTATAGACTGTGTGTTACTAAAATGGGGAAGCGTCTGTGGTATTTATAGGCTGTGTGTTAGTAAAATGGAGACCTGTTTGTGGTATTGATAGGCTGTGTGTTAGTATAATGTGGACGTGTCTGTAGTATTTATAGGCTGTGTGTTAGTATAATGGGATCGTGTCTGTGATATTGACAGGTTGTGTGTAAATATAATCGGGACGTGTTTGTGGTATTTATAGGCTGTGTGTTAATAATATGGGTGCGTGTTTAAGGTATTTATAGGCAGTGCGTTAGTATAATGGGTACGTGTCTATGGTATTTACAGGCTGTGTGTTAGTATTATAGGAACGTGTCTATGGTATTACAGGATGTGTGTTAGTATAATGGGGCCTGTCTGTGGTATTGACAGGTTGTGCGTTATTATAATGGGGAAGTATCTATGGTATTTATAGGCTGTGTTTTAGTATAATGGACACATGGCTATGGTATTTATAGACTGTCAATTAATATAATAGGAACGTGTCTTTGGTATTTACATGTTTTGTGTTAGTATAATGGACACGTGTCTATGGTATTTACAGGCTGTGTGTTAGTATGATTCACATGTGTCTGTGGTATATAAAGGCTGTGTGTCAGTATAATGGGGACGTGTCTGTGGTATTTAAAGGTTGTGTGTAACTATAATGGAGACATGTCTAAGGTATTTATAGGCAGTGTGTTAGTATAATGGGGTCGTGTTTGTTGTATTTACAGGTTGTGTGTTTGTATAATGGACACGTGTCTATGGTATTTACAGGTTGTGTGTTAGTATAATGGGGACGTGTCTATGGTATTTACAGGCTGTGTGTTAGTATAATTGAGACATGTCTATGGTATTTAAAGACTGTGTGTTAGTATAATGGAGACATGTCTATGGTATTTACACGCTGTGTGTTAGTGTAATGGGGACATGTCTGTGGTATTTATAGACTGTGTGTTACTATAATGGGGACGTGTCTATGGTATTTATAGGCTGTGTGTTAGTAAAATGGGGACGTGTCTGTGGTATTTACAGGCAGTGTGTTAGTATAGTAGAAACGTGTCTGTGGTAATTACAGGTTTTGTGTTAGTATAATGGAGACCAGTCTCTGGTATTTATGAGTTGTGTGTTAGTATAATGGGGTCGTGTTTGTGGTATTTACAGGCTGTGTGTTTGTATAATGGACACGTTTCTATGGTATTTACAGGTTGTGTGTTCGTATAATGGAGACGTGTCTGTGGTATTTACAGGCTGTGTGTTGGTATAAGGGGGACGTGTCTATGGTATTTATTGACTGTGCGTTAGTATAATGGGAACGTGTCTATGGTATTTACAGGCCGTGTGTTAGTATAATGGCGGCGTGTCTGTGGTATTTACAGGTCGTGTGTTAGTATAATGGGGGGGTGTCTATGGTATTTATAGGGTGTGTGTTAGTATAATGGGGACATGTTTCTATGGTATTTACAGGCCGTGTGTTGTTAGTATAATGGGGGCGTGTCTATGGTATTTAAAGTTTATTGTGTGGTAGTATAATGGGGTGTGTCTATGGTATTTATAGGGTGTGTGTTAGTATAATGGGGACGTGTCTGTGGTGTTTACAGGTTTTATGTTAGTTTAATGGGGACGTGTCTCTGATATTTATAGAGTTGTGTGTTAGTATAATTGGGACGTGTCTATGGTATTTATAGGCTGTGTGTTAGTATATAATGGGGACGTGTCTATGGTATTAACAGGTTGTGTGTTAGAATAATAGGAACGTGTCTATGGTATTTACAGGCTGTGTGATAGTATAATGGGGATGTGTCAGTGGTATGTACAGGTTGTGTGTTAGTATAATGGACACGTGTCTATATGGTATTTACAGGTTGTGTGTTAGTATAATGGAGACCTGTCTATGGTATTTACAGGTTGTGTGTTAGCATAATAGAAACGTGTCTGTGGTATTTACAGGTTGTGTGTTAGTATAATGGGGACGTGTCTATATGGTATTTACAGGTTGTTACGTTAGTATAATGGAGACGTGTCTATGGTATTATAGGCAGTGTGTTAGTATAATGGGTACTTGGCTATGGTATTTATAGGCTGTGTGTTAGTGTAATAAGGACGTGTCTGTGGTATTTAAAGGTTGTGTGTAACTATAATGGAGACATGTCTAAAAGGTATTTATAGGCTGTGTGTCAGTATAATGGGGACGTGTCTGTGGTATTTACAGGTTGTGTGTAACTATAATGGTATAATGGACATGTCTAAGGTATTTATAGGCAGTGTGTTAGTATAATGGGGACGTGTCTGTGGTATTTACAGGTTGTGTGTTTGTATAATGGACACGTGTCTATGGTATTTACAGGCTGTGTGTTAGTATGATTCACATGTGTCTGTGGTATATAAAGGCTGTGTGTCGGTATAATGGGGACGTGTCTGTGGTATTTAAAGGTTGTGTGTAACTATAATGGAGACATGTCTAAGGTATTTATAGGCAGTGTGTTAGTATAATGGGGACGTGTTTGTGGTATTTACAGGTTGTGTGTTAGTATAATGGGGACGTGTCTGTGGTATTTACAGGTTGTTTGTTAGTATAATGGAAACGTCTCTGGTAATTACAGGTTGTGTGTAAGTATAATGAGAACGTGTCTATGGCATTTACAGGTAGTGTATTAGTATAATGGGGACGTGTCTGTGGTATTTACAGGTTGTGCGTTAGTATGATGGAACATGTCTGTGGTATTTAAAGATTGTGTGTTAGTATAATTTGGGACGTGTCTATGGTATTTACAGGTTGTGCGTTAGTATAATGGAGACGTGTCTATGGTATTCATAGGCAGTGTGTTAGTATAATGGGTACGTGGCTATGGTATTTATAGGCTGTGTGTTAGTGTAATAAGGACGTGTCTGTGGTATTTAAAGGTTGTGTGTAACTATAATGGAGACATGTCTAAGGTATTTATAGGCTGTGTGTCAGTATAATGGGGACGTGTCTGTGGTATTTACAGGTTGTGTG